>NC_057800.1:222515822-222671895 GCF_018294505.1 Triticum aestivum | reverse complement strand
GGGATCTCGTGGATACAGAAAGTTGCGGCGGTGGAGTTAGGATTTTGGCTCCGTATCTAATCGTTTGGGGGTACGTAGGTATATATAGAAGGAATGAGTATGTCGGTGGAGCAACAGGGGACCCACGAGGGTGGAGGGCGCGATTGGGGGGGGTGGCGCGCCCCCTACCTCGTGGCCTCCTCTTTTGTGTCTTGACGTAGGGTCCTAGTTTCCTGGATCATGTTCGGTGAGAAAATCACGTTCCCGAAGGTTTTATTCCGTTTGGACTCCGTTTGATATTCCTTTTCTTCGAAACCCTGAAATAGGCAAAAAAACAGCAATTCTGGGCTAGGCCTCCGATTAATACGTTAGTCCCAAAAATAATATAAAAGTGGATAATAAAGCCCAATAATGTCCAAAACAGTAGATAATATAGCATGGAGCAATCAAAAATTATAAATATGTTGGAGACGTATCAAGCATCCCCAAGCTTAATTCCTGCTCGTCCTCGAGTAGGTAAATGATAAAAACAGAATTTTTTGATGCGGAGTGCTACTTGGCATAATTTTAATGTAATTCTTCTTAATCGTGGTATGAATATTCTGATCCGAAAGATTCAAGATAAAAGTTCATATTGACATAAACATAATAATACTTCAAGCATACTAACTAAGCAATTATGTCCTCTCAAAATAACATGGCCAAAGAAAGTTCATCCCTGCAAAATCATATAGTTTAGTCATGCTCCATTTTCGTCACACAAGAATGCTCTCATCATGCACAACCCCGATGACAAGTCAAGCAATTGTTTCATACTTTAGTAATCTCAAACCTATAAACTTTCACGCAATATATGAGCGCGAGCCATGGATATAGCACTATGGGTGGAATAGAATATGATGATGGGGGTTATGTGGAGAAGACAAAAAAGGAGAAAGTCTCACATCAACGAGGCTAATAGACGGGCTATGGAGATGCCCATCAATTGATGTTAATGAAAGGAGTAGGGATTGCCATGCAACTGATGCACTAGAGCTATAAATGTATGAAAGCTCAACAAAAGAAACTAAGTGGGTGTCCATCCAACTTGCTTGCTCACAAAGACCTAGGGCACTTGAGGAGGCCCATTGTTGGAATATACAAGCCAAGTTCTATAATGAAAAATTCCCACTAGTATATGAAAGTGACAAAACAAAAGACTCTCTATCATGAAGATTATGGTGCTACTTTGAAGCACAAGTGTGGAAAAAGGATAGTAGCATTGTCCCTTCTTTATTTTAATTTTTTTATTTGGCCTTTCTTCTTTTTTTGGCCTTTTTTTTGGGACAATGCTCTATGAATGATCGTCATCACACTTCTATTTATTTACAACTCAAGAATTACAACTCGATACTTAGAACAAGATATGACACTATATGAATGCCTCCGGCGGTGTACCGGGTTATGTAATGAACCAAAAGTGACATGTATGAAACAATTATGAACGGTGGCTTTGCCACAAATACTATGTCAACTACATGATCATGCTAAGCAATATGACAATGATGAATGTGTCATGATGAACGGAATGGTGGAAAGTTGCATGGCATTATATCTCGGAATGGCTATGGAAATGCCATAATAGGTAGGTATGGTGGCTGTTTTGAGGAAGATATGAGGTTTATGTGTGAAAGAGTGTATCATATCACGGGGTTTGGATGCACCGGCGAAGTTTGCACCAACTCTCAATGTGAGAAAGGGCAATGCACGGTACCGAAGAGGCTAGCAATGATGGAAGGGTGAGAGTGCGTAAAATCCATGGACTCAACATTAGTCATAAAGAACTCACATACTTATTGCAAAAATCTACAAGTCATCAAAAACCAAAGCACTACGCGCATGCTCGTAGGGGGATAGATTGGTAGGAAAAGACCATCGCTCGTCCCCGACCGCCACTCATAAGGAAGACAATCAAATAACACCTCATGTTTCAAATTTGTTACATAACGTTTACCATACGTGCATGCTACGGGACTTGCAAACTTCAACACAAGAATTTCTCAAATTCACAATTACTCAACTAGCACGACTTTGATATTATTACCTCCATATCGCAAAACAATCATCAAGCATCAAACTTCTCTTAGTATTCAAAACACTCATAAGAAAAAAATTATTAATCTTGAACACCTAGCATATTAGGATTATTTAATAAAATTACCATGCTATTTAAGACTCTAAAAATAATCTAAGTGAAGCATGATAGATCAATAGTTTCTATAAAACAAATCCACCACCGTGCTCTAAAATATATAAGTGAAGTACTAGAGCAAAACTAACTCAAATGATATAAGCGAAGCACATGGAGTATTCTAACAAATTCCAAATCATGTATGGCTCTCTAAAAATCTGTGTACAGCAAGGATGATTGTGGTAAACTAAAAATCAAAGAATCAAATCATACAAGACGCTCCAAGCAAAACACATATCATGTGGTGAATGAAAATATAGCTCCAAGTAAAGTTACCGATAGAAGTAGACAAAAAGAGGGGATGCCTTCCGGGGCATCCCCAAGCTTTGGCTTTTAGGTGTCCTTAGATTATCTTGGGGGTGCCATGGGCATCCCCAATCTTAGGCTCTTTCCACTCCTTGTTCCATGATCCATCAAATCTTTACCCAAAACTTGAAAACTTCACAACACAAAACTTAAAGTAGAAAATCTCGTGAGCTCCGTTAGCGAAAGAAAACAAAAGACCACCTCAAGGTACTGTAATGAACTCATTCTTTATTTATATTGGTGTTAAACCTACTGTATTACAACTTCTCTATGGTTTATAAACTATTTTACTAGCCATAGATTCATCAAAATAAGCAAACAACACACGAAAAACAGAATCTGTCAAAAACAGAACAGTCTGTAGTAATCTGTAGCTAGCGCAAGATCTGGAACCCCAAAAATTCTAAAATAAATTGCTGGACGTGAGGAATTTATATATTAATCATATGAAAAAATAATTAACTAAATATAACTTTCCAAATAAAAATGGCAGCAGTTCTCGTGAGCGCTAAAGTTTCTGTTTTTTACAGCAAGATATCAGGACTTTCCCCAAGTCTTCACATCGGTTATACTTGGCACAAACACTAATTAAACACAAAAAATACAACCTAAACAGAGGCTAGATAAATTATTTATTACTAAACAGGAGCAAAAAGCAAGGAATAAAAATAAAATTGGGTTGCCTCCCAACAAGCGCTATCGTTTAACGCCCCTAGCTAGGCATAAAAAGCAAGGATAGATCTAGGTATTGCCATCTTTGGTAGGCAATCCAAAAGTGGCTCTAATAATAGATTAATTAGGTAATTTAATTTTATGTCTAGGAAAGTTTTCCATGCCTTTCCTTAACAGAAATTAGAATCTAATATTTCCTTCTTCATATCAATAATTGCACCAATCGTTCTAAGGAAAGGTCTACCAAGAATAATAGGACATTAAGGATTGCAATCTATGTAAAGAACAATAAAATCTACGGGCACATAATTCCTATTTGCAATAATAATAACATGATTAATTATTACCATAGGTTTCTTTATAGTGGAATCCACAAGGTGCAAGTTTAGAGAGCAATCATCAAAATCACAGAAACCTAACAAATCACACAAAGTCTTTGGAATCGTGGAAACACTAGCACCCAAATCACATAAAGCATAAAACTCATGATCTATAATCTTAATTTTAATAGTTGGTTCCCACTCATCATAAAGTTTTCTAGGGATAGAGACTTCCAATTCAAGTTTTTCTTCATAAGATTGCATCAAGGCATCAACGATATGTTTAGTGAACACTTTATTTTGACTATAAGCATGAGGAGAATTTAGCACATTTTGCAACAAGGAAATACAATCAACCAAAGAGCAATTTTCATAATTAAATTCCTTGAAATCCAAAATAGTGGGTTTAGCAACATCTAGGGTTTTAATTTCTTCAATCCCACTTTCATCAATTTTAGCATCAAGATCTAAAAACTCCGAATTCTTGGAACGCCTTCTAGGTAAAGGTGGATCATATTCAGTCCCATCATTATTAAGATTCATATTGCAAAACAAAGATATAATAGGGGACACTTCAATAACTTTTAGATCTTCATCTTTATTTTCATAGGAACTAGAAGAACATGCTCTTATAAAGGCATCTTTCTTAGCACGCATCCTAGCGGTTCTTTCTTTGCACTCATCAATGGAAATTCTCATGCTTTGAGAGACTCATTGATATCATGCTTAGGTGGAATAGATCTAAGTTTCAAAGAATCAACATCAAGAGAAATTCTATCAACGTTCCTAGCCAACTCATCAATCTTAAGCAATTTTTCTTCAATCAAAGCATTGAAATTATTTTGCGAACTAATAAATTCTTTAATATTATATTCAAAATCAGAGGGCATCTTATTATAATTTCCATAAGAATTGTTGTAGGAATTACCATAATTATTAGAGGGATTACTAGGATAAGGCCTAGGATTAAAATTTCCTCTATACGCATTGTTACCAAAATTGTTCCTACCAACAAAATTCACATCCATAGATTCATTATTATTCTCAATAAAAGTAGACAAGGGCATATCATTAGGATCAGAAGAAACACTCTTACTAGCAAATAATTTCATAAGTTCATCCATCTTTCCACTCAAAACATTAATTTCTTCTATCACATGCACCTTTTATTAGTAGATCTTTCAGTATGCCATTGAGAATAGTTAACCATAATATTATCTAGGAGTTTAGTAGCTTCTCCTAAAGTGATTTCCATAAAAGTCCCTCCCGCGGCCGAATCTAAAAGATTTCTAGAAGCAAAATTCAATCCGGCATAAAAATTTTGTATAATCATCCACAAATTCAAACCATGAGTAGGGCAATTACTTATCATTAATTTCATCCTCTCCCAAGCTTGTGCAACATGTTCATGATCAAGTTGCTTAAAATTCATAATATCGTTTCTAAGGGAGATGATCTTAGCGGGAGGAAAATACTTAGAGATAAAAGCATCTTTGCACTTATTCCATGAATCAATACTATTTTTAGGCAAAGACGAGAACCAAGCTTTAGCACGATCTCTAAGAGAAAAAGGAAATAGCTTCAATTTAACAATATCATTATCCACATCTTTCTTCTTTTGCATATCACACAAATCAACGAAGCTATTTAGATGGGTAGCGGCATCTTCACTAGGAAGGCCGGAAAATGGATCTTTCATGACGAGATTCAGCAAGGTAGCATTAATCTCACAAGATTCAGCATCGGTAAGAGGAGCAATCAGAGTGCTAATAAAATCATTATTGTTGGTATTGGTAAAGTCACACAATTTAGTGTTATCTTGAGCCATCACGACAAGCAAGCAATCCAACACACAAGCAAACAAAAAGCAAGCAGGCAAAAAGAGGCAAACGGGAAAGAGAGGGAGGATAGAGAGAGAGGGCAAATAAAACAGAAAGGGTGAAGTGGGGGAGAGGAAAACGAGAGGCAAATGTCAAATAATGTAATGCGGGAGATAGGGATGTGATGGGTACTTGGTATATTGACTTTTGCGTAGACTCCCCGGCAACGGCGCCAGAAATCCTTCTTGCTACCTCTTGAGCACTTTGTTGGTTTTCCCCGAAGAGGAAGGGATGATGCAACAGAGTAGCGTAAATATTTCCCTCAGTTTTTGAGAACCAAGGTATCAATCCAGTAGGAGGCTACGCGCGAGTCCCTCGTACCTACACAAAACAAATAAATCCTCGCAACCAACGCGATAAGGGGTTGGTAATCCCTACACGGCCACTTACGAGAGTGAGATCTGATAGATATGATAAGATAGTATTTTTGGTATTTTTATGATAAAGATACAAAGTAAAATAAAAGCAAAGGAAATTACTAAGTATTGGAAGATTAATATGATGAAGATAGACCCGGGGGCCATAGGTTTCACTAGTGGCTTCTCTCAAGAGCATAACTATTCTACGGTGGGTGAACGAATTATTTGAGAGCAATTGACAGAATTGAGCATAGTTATGAGAATATCTAGGCATGATCATGTATATAGGCATCACGTCCGAGACAAGTAGACCGACTCCTGCCTGCATCTACTACTATTACTCCACTCATCGACTGCTATCCAGCATGCATCTAGAGTATTAAGTTAATGAAAACAGACTAACACCTTAAGCAAGATGACATGATGTAGAGGGATAAACTCATGCAATATGATGAAAACCCCATCTTGTTATCCTCGATGGCAACAATACAATACGTGCCTTGCTGCCCCTACTGTCACTGGGAAAGGACACCGCAATATTGAACCCAAAGCTAGGCACTTCTCCCATTGCAAGAAAGATCAATCTAGTAGGCCAAACCAAACTGATAATTCAAAGAGACTTGCAAAAATATAACCAATCATACATAAAAGAATTTAGAGAAGATTCAAATATTCTTCATAGATAGACTTGATCATAAACCCACAATTCATCGGTCTCAACAAACACACCACAAAAAGAAGATTACATCGAATAGATCTCCACAAGAGAGGGGGAGAACATTGTATTGAGATCCAAAAAGAGAAAAGAAGCCATCTAGCTAATAACTATGGACCCGTAGGTCTGAGGTGAACTACTCACACTTCATCGGAGGGGCTATGGTGATGATGTAGAAGCCCTCCATGATGGATACCCCCTCCGGCGGAGCTCCGAAACAGGCCCCAAGATGGCATCTCGTGGATATAGAAAGTTGCGGCGGTGGAATTAGGATTTTGGCTCCGTATCTGATTGTTTGGGGGTACGTAGGTATATATAGGAGGAAGGAGTACGTCAGTGGAGCAACAGGGGCCCCACGAGGGTGGAGGGCGCGCTTGGGTGGGGGGGGGGGGGTAGGCGCGCCCCCCTACCTCGTGGCCTCCTCTTTTGTGTCTTGACATAGGGTCCAAGTCTCCTAGATCATGTTCGGTGAGAAAATCACGTTCCCGAAGGTTTTATTCCGTTTGGACTCCGTTTGATATTCCTTTTCTTTGAAACCCTGAAATAGGCAAAAAAACAACAATTCTGGGCTGGGCCTCCGGTTAATAGGTTAGTCCCAAAAATAATATAAAAGTGGATAATAAAGCCCAATAATGTCCAAAACAGTAGATAATATAGCATGGAGCAATCAAAAATTGTAGATACGTTGGAGGCGTATCAATTGCCAAGCTTGCCTTCCACGCCAAGGAGAGTCCCATCCGGACACGGGACAAAGTCTTCAATCTCGTATCTTCATAGTCCAGTAGTCTGGCCAAAGGATATAGTACGGCTGTCCGGAGACCCCCTAATCCATGACCCGCTCAGGTACCATTGGTTTATCTTGATTGAACCATTTATCATGCTTCTTCCTTTATTTCCAATGTTCATAGTCGTTGTACATTGGGGAACGTAGTAATTTCAAAAAAATTCCTACGCACACGCAAGATCATGGTGATGCATAGCAACGAGAGGGGAGAGTGTTGTCCACGTACCCTCGTAGACCGAAAGCGGAAGCGTTAGCACAACGCGGTTGATGTAGTCGTACGTCTTCACGATCTGACCGATCAAGTACCGAATGTACGGCACCTCCAAGTTCAGCACATATTCAGCCCGATGACGTCCCTCGAACTCTGATCTAGCTGAGTGTTGAGGGAGAGTTTCGTCAGCACGACGGCGTGGTGACGATGATGATGTTCTACCGATGCAGGGCTTCGCCTAAGCACCGCTACAGTATTATCGAGGTGGACTATGGTGGAGGAGGGCACCGCACACGCCTAAAAGATCAAACGATCAATTGTAGTGTCCCTAGGGTGCCCCCCTGCCCCCATATATAAAGGAGCAAGGGGGGAGGTGCGGCCAGCCAGGAGGGGGCGCGCCAGGAGGAGTCCTACTCCCACAGGGAGTAGGACTCCCTCCCTTTTCCTTGTTGGATTAGGAGTGGAGGGGGAAAGAGGAGGGAGAGAGAGGAAGGAAAGGGGGGTGCCGCCCCCCTCTCCTTGTCCTATTCGAACAAGGGGGGAGGGGCACGCGGCCCTGCCCTGGCCGCCTCTCCTCTTCTCCACAAAGGCCCACTATGGCCCATTAAGCCCCCGGGGGGTTCCGGTAACCCCTCGGTACACCGGTAAAATCCCGATTTCACCCGGAACACTTCCGATATGCAAATATAGGCTTCCAATATATCAATCTTCATGTCTCGACCATTTCGAGACTCCTCATCATGTCCGTGATCACATCCGGGACTCCGAACAATCTTCGGTACATCAAAACTCATAAACTCATAATATAACCATCATCAAAACTTTAAGCGTGCGGACCCTATGGGTTCGAGAATTATGTAGACATGACCGAGACACGTCTCCGGTCAATAACCAATAGCGGAACCTGGATGCTCATATTGGCTCCCACATATTCTACGAAGATCTTTATCGGTCAGACCGCATAACAACATATGTTGTTCCCTTTGTCATCGGTATGTTACTTGCCCAAGATTCGATCGTCGGTATCTCAATACCTAGTTCAATCTCATTACCAGCAAGTCTCTCTACTCGTTCTGTAATACATCATCCCGCAACTAACTCATTAGTTGCGATGCTTGCAAGGCTTAAGTGATGTGCATTACCGAGAGGGCCTAGAGATACCTCTCCGACAATCGGAGTGACAAATCCTAATCTCGAAATACGCCAACCCAACAAGTACCTTCGGAGACACCTGTAGAGCACCTTTATAATCACCCAGTTACGTTGTGATGTTTGGTAGCACACAAAGTGTTCCTCCGGTAAATGGGAGTTACATAATCTCATAGTCATAAGAACATGTATAAGTCATGAAGAAAGCAATAGCAACATACTAAACGATCGAGTGCTAAGCTAAAGGAATGGGTCAAGTCAATCACACCATTCTCCTAATGATGTGATCCCGTTAATCAAATGACAACTCATGTCAATGGCTAGGAAACATAAGCATCTTTGATCAACGAGCTAGTCAAGTAGAGGCATACTAGTGACACTCTGTTTGTCTATGTATTCACACATGTATTACGTTTCCGGTTAATACAATTCTAGCATGAATAATAAACATTTATCATGAGAATAAGGAAATAAATAATAACTTTATTATTGCCTCTAGGGCATATTTCCTTCAGTCTCCCACTTGCACTAGAGTCAATAATCTAGATTACACAGTAATGATTCTAACACCCATGGAGCCTTGGTGCTGATCATGTTTTGCTCGTGGAAGAGGCTTAGTCAACAGGTCTGCAACATTCAGATCCGTATGTATCTTGCAAATTTCTGTGTCTCCCACTTGGACTAGATCCCGAATGGAATTGAAGCGTCTCTTGATGTGCTTGGTTCTTTTGTGAAATCTGGATTCCTTCGCCAAGGCAATTGCACCAGTATTGTCACAAAAGATTTTCATTGGACCCGATGCACTAGGTATGACACCTAGATCGGATATGAACTCCTTCATCCAGACTCCTTCATTTGCTGCTTCCAAAGCAGCTATGTACTCCGCTTCACACGTAGATCCCGCCACGACGCTTTGTTTAGAACTGCACCAACTAACAGCTCCACCGTTCAATGTAAACACGTATCCAGTTTGCGATTTAGAATCATCCGGATCAGTGTCAAAGCTTGCATCAACGTAACCATTTACGACTAGCTCTTTGTCACCTCCATAAATGAGAAACATATCCTTAGTCCTTTTTAGGTATTTCAGGATGTTCTTGACCGCTGTCCAGTGATCCACTCCTGGATTACTTTGGTACCTCCCTGCTAGACTTATAGCAAGGCACACATCAGGTCTGGTACACAGCATTGCATACATGATAGAGCCTATGGCTGAAGCATAGGGAACATCTTTCATCTTCTCTCAATCTTCTGTAGTGATCGGGCATTGAGTCTTACTCAACTTCACACCTTGTAACACAGGCAAGAACCCTTTCTCTGCTTGATCCATTTTGAACTTCTTCAAACTTTGTCAAGGTATGTGCTTTGCGAAAGTCCAATTAAGCATCTTAATCTATCTCTATAGATCTTGATGCCCAATATATAAGCAGCTTCACCGAGGTCTTTCATTGAAAAACTCTTATTCAAGTATCCCTTTATGCTATCCAAAAATTCTACATCATTTCCAATCAATAATATGTCATCCACATATAATATCAGAAATGCTACAGAGCTCTCACTCACTTTCTTGTAAATACATGCTTCTCCAAAAGTCTGTACAAAACAAAATACTTTGATCACACTATCAAAGTGTTTATTCCAACTCCGAGAGGCTTGCACAAGTCCATAAATGGATTGTTGGAGCTTGCACACTTTGTTAGCTCCCTTTGGATCGACAAAACCTTCTGGTTGCATCATATACAACTCTTCTTCCATAAATCCATTCAGGAATGCAGTTTTGACATCTATTTGCCAAATTTCATAGTCATAAAATGCGGCAATTGCTAACATGATTCGGACAGACTTAAGCATCGCTACTGGTGAGAAAGTATCATCGTAGTCAATCCCTTGAACTTGTCGAAAAACTTTTGCAACAAGTCGAGCTTTATATACAGTAACATTACCGTCAGTGTCAGTCTTCTTCTTGAAGATCCATTTATTTTCAATGGCTTGCCGATCAACGGGCAAGTCAACCAAAGTCCACACTTTGTTCTCATACATGGATCCCATCTCAGATTTAATGGCCTCAAGCCATTTTGCGGAATTTGGGCTCACCATCGGTTCTTCATAGTTCGTACGTTCGTCATGGTCTAGTAGCATAACCTCCAGAACAGGATTACCGTACCACTCTGGTGCGGATCTCACTCTGGTTGACCTCTGAGGATCAGTAACAACTTGATCTGAAGTTCCATGATCATCATCATTAACTCCCTCACTAATTGGTGTAGGCGTCACAGGAACCGGTTTCTGTGATGAACTACTTTCCAATAAGGGAGCAGGTACAGTTACCTCATCAAGTTCTACTTTCCTCCCACTCACTTCTTTTGAGAGAAACTCCTTCTCTAGAAAGGATCCATTCTTAGTAACGAATGTCTTGCCTTCGGATCTGTGATAGAAGGTGTACCCAACAGTCTCCTTTGGGTATCCTATGAAGACACATTTCTCCGATTTGGGTTCGAGCTTATCAGGTTGAACCTTTTTCACATAAGCATCGCAGCCCCAAACTTTAAGAAATGACAACTTTGGTTTCTTGCCAAACCACAGTTCATAAGGCATCATCTCAACGGATTTCGATGCTGCCCTATTTAACGTGAATGCAGCCGTCTCTAAAGCATAACCCCAAAACGATAGCGGTAAATCGGTAACAGACATCATAGATCGCACCATATCTAGTAAAGTACGATTACTACGTTCGGACACACCATTACACTGTGGTGTTCCCGGTGGCGTGAGTTGCGAAACTATTCCGCATTGTTTCAAATGTAGACCAAACTCGTAACTCAAATATTCTCCTCCACGATCTGATCGTAGAAACTTTATTTTCTTGTTACGATGATTTTCAACTTCACTCTGAAATTCTTTTGAACTTTTCAAATGTTTCAGACTTATGTTTCATTAAGTAGATAACCCATATCTGCTCAAATCATCTGTGAAGGTGAGAAAATAACGATATCCACCACGAGCCTCAATATTCATCGGACCACATACATCTATATGTATGATTTCCAACAAATCTGTTGCTCTCTCCATAGTACCGGAGAACGGCATTTTAGCCATCTTGCCAATGAGGCATGGTTCGTAAGTACCAAGTGATTCATAATCAAGTGATTCCAAAAGTCCACCAGTATGGAGTTTCTTCATGCGCTTTACACCAATATGACCCAAACAGCAGTGCCACAAATAAGTTGCACTATCATTATCAACTCTGCATCTTTTGGCTTCAACATTATGAATATGTGTATCACTACTATCGAGATTCATCAAAAATAGACCATTCTTTAAGGGTGCATAACCATAAAAGATATTACTCATATAAATAGAACAACCATTATTCTCTAATTTAAATGAATAACCGTCTCGCATCAAACAAGATCCAGATGTAATGTTCATGCTCAACGCTGGCACCAAATAACAATTATTTAGGTCTAATACTAATCCCGAAGGTAGATATAGAGGTAGCGTGCCGACGGCGATCACATCGACTTTGGAACCGTTTCCCACGCGCATCGTCACCTCCTCCTTGGCCAGTGTTCACTTAATCCGTAGTCCCTGTTTCGAGTTGCAAATATTAGCAACAGAACCAATATCAAATACCCAGGTGCTACTGCGAGCTCTGGTAAGGTACACATCAATAACATGTATATCACATATACCTTTGTTCACCTTGCCATCCTTCTTACCCACCAAATACTTGGGGCGGTTCCGCTTCCAGTGACCAGTCTGCTTGCAGTAGAAGCACTCAATCTCAGGCTTAGGTCCAGACTTGGGTTTCTTCTCTTGAGTAGCAACTTTCTTGTTGTTCTTCTTGAAGTTCCCCTTCTTCTTCCCTTTGCCCTTTTTCTTGAAACTGGTGGTCTTATTGACCATCAACACTTGATGTTCCTTCTTGATTTCTACCTCCATAGCTTTTAGCATTGCGAAGAGCTCGGGAATCGTCTTATCCATCCCTTGCATGTTATAGTTCATCACGAAGCTCTTGTAGCTTGGTGGCAGTGATTGAAGAATTCTGTCAATGACACTATCATCTGGAAGATTAACTCCCAGTTGAATCAAGTGATTGCAGTACCCAGACATCTTGAGTATATGCTCACTGACAGAACTATTCTCCTCCATCTTGCAGCTGTAGAACTTATTGGAGACTTCATATCTCTCAATCCGGGCATTCTTTTGAAATATTAACTTCAATTCCTGGAACATCTCATATGCTCCATGACGTTCAAAACATCGTTGAAGTCTCGGTTCTAAGCCGTAAAGCATGGCACACTGAACTATCAAGTAGTCATCAACACGTGACTGTCAGGCATTCACAATGTCTGCAGTTGCTGGCGCAGGTGGTACACCTAGCGGTGCTTCTAGGATGTAACTTTTCTATGCAGCAATGAGGATAATCCTCAAGTTACGGACCCAGTCCCTGTAATTGCTACCATCATCTTTCAACTTTGGTTTCTCAAGGAACACATTAAAATTCAACGGAACAACAGCACGGGCCATCTATCTACAATCAACATAGACAAGCAAGATACTGTCAGGTACTAAGTTCATGATAAATTTAAGTTTAATTAATAATATTACTTAAGAACTCCCACTTAGATAGACATCCCTCTAATCATCTAAGTGATCACGTGATCCAAATCAACTAAACCATAACCGATCATCACGTGAAATGGAGTAGTTCTCAATGGTGAACATCACTATGTTGATCATATCTACTATATGATTCACACTCAACCTTTTGGTCTCAGTGTTCCGAGGCCATATCTGCATATGCTAGGCTCGTCAAGTTTAACCTGAGTATTCTGCATGTGCAAAACTGGCTTGCACCCGTTGTAGATGGACGTAGAGCTTATCACACCCGATCATCACGTGGTTTCTGGGCACGACGAACTTTGGCAACGGTGCATACTCAGGGAGAACACTTTTATCTTGAAATTTAGTGAGAGGTCATCTTATAATGCTACCATCAATCAAAGCAAGATAAGATGCATAAAAGATAAACATCACATGCAATCAATATAAGTGATATGATATGGCCATCATCATCTTGTGCTTGTGATCTCCATCTCCGAAGCACCGTCATGATCACCATCGTCACCGGTGAGACACCTTGATCTCCATTGTAGCATCGTTGTCGTCTCGCCAATCTTATGCTTCTACGACTATCGCTACCGCTTAGTGATAAAGTAAAGCATTACAGGGCGATTGCATTACATACAATAAAGTGACAACCATATGGTTCCTGCCAGTTGCCGATAACTCGGTTACAAAACATGATCATCTCATACAATAAAATTTAGCATCATGTATTGACCATATCACATCACAACATGCCCTGCAAAAACAAGTTAGACGTCCTCTACTTTGTTGTTGCAAGTTTTACGTGGCTGCTACTGGGCTTAGCAAGAACCGTTCTTACCTACACATCAAAACCACAACGATAGTTTGTCAAGTTGGTGCTGTTTTAACCTTCGCAAGGACCGAGCGTAGCCACACTTGGTTCAACTAAAGTTGGAGAAACTGACACCCGCCAGCCACCTATGTGCAAAGCACGTCGGTAGAACCAGTCTCGCGTAAGCGTACGCGTAATGTCGGTCTGGGCCGCTTCATCCAACAATACTGCCGAACCAAAGTATGACATGCTGGTAAGCAGTATGACTTATATCGCCCACAACTCACTTGTGTTCTACTCGTGCATATGACATCATATAGTAGAACATAAGTGTTGGGGAACATAGTAATTTCAAAAAAATCCTACGCACACGCAAGATCATGGTGATGCATAGCAACAAGAGGGGAGAGTGTTGTCCATGTACCCTCATAGACCGAAAGCGGAAGCATTAGCACAACGCGGTTGATGTAGTCGTACGTCTTCACGATCCGACCGATCAAGTACCGAACGTACGACACCTCCGAGTTCAGCACACGTTCAGCCCGATGACGTCCCTCGAACTCCGATCCAACCGAGTGTTGAGGGAGAGTTTCGTCAGCACGACGGCGTGGTGACGATGATGATGTTCTACCGACGTAGGGCTTCGCCTAAGCACCGCTACAGTATTATCGAGGTGGACTATGGTGGAGGAGGGCACCGCACACGCCTAAAAGATCAAAAGATCAATTTTAGTGTCCCTAGGGTGCCCCCTGCCCCCGTATATAAAGGAGCAAGGGGGGAGGTGCGGCTGGCCAGGAGGGGGCACGCCAGGAGGAGTCCTACTCCCACCGGGAGTAGGACTCCCTCCCTTTTCCTTGTTGGATTAGGAATGGAGGGGGAAAGAGTTGGGAGAGAGGAAGGAAAGGGGGGGCGCTGCCCCCTCTCCTTGTCCTATTCGGACTAGGGGGGAGGGGCGTGCGGCCCTGCCCTGGCCGCCTCTCCTCTTCTCTACAAAGGCCCACTATGGCCCATTAGGCCCCTGGGGGGTTCCGGTAACCCCTCGGTACTCCGCTAAAATCCCGATTTCACCCGGAACACTTCCGATATCCAAATATAGGCTTCCAATATATCAATCTTCATGTCTCGGCCATTTCGAGACTCCTCGTCATGTCCGTGATCACATCCGGGACTCCGAACAACCTTCGGTACATCAGAACTCATAAACTCATAATATAACCATCATCAAAACTTTAAGCGTGCGGACCCTACAAGTTCAAGAATTATGTAGACATGACCGAGACACGTCTCCGGTTAATAACCAATAGCGGAACCTGGATGCTCATATTGGATCCCACATATTCTACGAAGATCTTTATCGGTCAAACCGCATAACAACATACGTTGTTCCCTTTGTCATCGGTATGTTACTTGCCCGAGATTCGATCGTCGGTGAGGGAGTCCTGGATTAGGGGGTGTTCGGGTAGACGAACTATACCTTCAGCCGGACTCCTGGACTATGAAGATACAAGATTGAAGACTTCGTCCCGTGTCCGGATGGGACTTTCCTTGGCGTGGAAGGCAAGCTTGGCGATGCGGATATTCAAGATCTCCTACCATTGTAACCGACTCTATGTAACCCTAACCCTATCCGGTGTCTATATAAACCGGAGGGTTGTAGTCCGTAGGCAATCAACTCCATACACAACAATCATACCATAGGCTAGCTTCTAGGGTTTGGCCTCCTTGATGTCGTGGTAGATCTACTCTTGTACTACCCATATCATCAATATTAATCAAGCAGGAGTAGGGTATTACCTCCATCGAGAGGGCCCGAACCTGGGTAAAAAACATCGTGTCCCTTGTCTCCTGTTACCATCCGGCCTTGACGCATAGTTCGGGACCCCCTACCTGAGATCCGCCGGTTTTGACACTGACATTGGTGCTTTCATTGAGGGTTTTTCTGTGCCGTCACAATCAGGAAGGATGCCTCCTCCTGTCTTTAAAGACGACGCCGTTGCTAAGGGAGCCTTGGCTGTCGGCCAAACCCTCCGGCTAGGTGGTTTTCTCATGACCGCCTGTTCGGCTGTTGCGCCGACGGTGACCTCTCGGGTCATCAAAAGCAACCTACACGTCAGCTCGGAGCTCGTCGAGCAGCTAGATCCAATGGAGCTCTCTTCCGTAAACGAGCTCTTGGATCGCATCGCCGCCCTGGGGGTCGCTACGGATTACGACCAGGTTGGGATTAAACCCGATCTAACAGAAATTAACTCTCCCCAAGTCACCCACCACGTTGCCGTGGTAGAGGCGCAGTGCGGTGACCCTTCATCTATTTTAAGGACTAGCTATGTCCGAATTCCTGACTCCTCCAAGCCGGATACCCGCGGAGAGGAGGATGTAACTCAAGACCTAAGCTTAGGATCAGGCAACGGGCTAGATTCGTTGGACAACATCCAAGAACCCGAACTTCAGAGTTCGGAAACCCTTCGGCCTCCGAATCTTGGATTGGGTGAGGTTTCAGATTCAACGACACCAGCCCAGCCGAACATAAGCGATCTCTCCCAAATCAGGCAGAGGCCCGAGGAAATAGTACATCATTACTGGGCCAGATTCCTCCTGGTTATGAACAGGATAAAGGATTGCCGCGAGGGAGACGCGATCTCTATTTTCTGCAGTAATTGCACGGACGAGGGAATCCTTAACGCCGTAAGTCGTCGTGATATTACACGCTTCGCTGACTTGGCGTCCATAGTACAAAAATACTGTGCAATGGAAAGTGCCTGGAAAACCGAAATAAAATTTTGGGATAATCCGGCCTTGAATAGTAATCCCGTCCGAACTAAGAGGGTGCATCATCATAGGACACCCGGGATAAACACCAAAAATCCAAAACCCTCTACAGGGCATGGAACCGTACTGGAAAGGTGGCTTGATGGACCCTGTAGAATTCACAGTACAGAGGACGCCACACCAACTCACAACCTTAGAGCATGTTGGATACTCCGGCAGGTGGCCAAAATTGGCGAGGACCTCCTAATCCTGGAGGCCGCAGAAAGCCAGCCCGAGGACACAAGTACCGTTCTCACAGTCTTCGAGACTTTCGCATCAAACAATATGCGAAAAAGAACACTCCGCAGCCTCGCCGAAGTCTATCAAGTTGCAACAATAAATCCATGGAGCGACACTGCTATTACCTTCAAAGCAAGTGATGAACCTAGATTCCAAACAGCCCGAGCACCAGCCGCATTGGTCCTCAGTCCCATAGTGGACGGCTTTCGCCTCACCAAGGTGCTCGTGGATGGAGGCAGCGGACTGAATCTCATTTATGAGGAAACCCTTCAAAAAATGGAAATAGACTGGAACCGCATCGAGCGAAGCAGCACAACCTTTAGAGGAATAATCCCCAGTCGGGAAGCGCGCTGCACAGGAAAAATCACACTAGATATGGTGTTCGGCATGCCGGATAATTATAGGTCCGAAGAAGTCACGCTTCAGGTGGCCCCGTTTAAGAGCGGACATCACGCTTTACTAGGGCGGGAAGCATTCACAATCCTCCAAGCAATACCCCATTACGGGTACATGAAGCTTAAGATGCCCGGGCCGAATGGAATTATCACTCTAGCTAGTGATCCAGACATAGCACTCCGCGCCGAAAACAAGACGGGCGCATTAGCCCTTAAGGCGCTATCTGAAGCCTTAGCGGCCAAGGAACTGACTGCGCTGCGCTCCACGGTTAACAGGGATGATGTGATACTCGATAAGAGATCCAAATCCACATCCTTCAAGCCAGCCGACGAAATAGTCAAATTCCAGGTCCATCCAACGGACCCCAACAAAACAGCTTCAATCGGGGCACGACTGAACCCTGATGCAGATGCCGCACTGCGAGAGTTCCTACGAGAGAACTGGGACATCTTCGCCTGGCACCCTTCAGACATGCCAGGGATCCCATGCAGGCTGGCCGAACACAACTTAAATATCCTAAAAGGATTTAAACCTGTCAAACAAGCCCTTCGGCGTTTTTCTGAACCCAAGAGACGGGCTATGGGAGAGGAGCTATCCAAGCTATTAGAGGCCGGATTCATCAGAGACATAAAACATCCGAACTGGCTAGCAAACCTGGTGATGGTACCAAAGAAGGACAAATCCTGGCGCATGTGTGTCGATTTTAAAGACCTTAACAAGGCTTGCCCAAAGGATCCCTTCCCCCTCCCCCGCATCGATCAAATTATTGATGCCACCGCAGGACACGATTTGTTGTGTTTCCTCGACGCATACTCCGGTTACCATCAAATCAAGATGGCAGAATCAGACCAAGCTGCAACAACATTCATCACACCATACGGCCCATTCTGCTTCAACACAATGCCCTTCGGGCTAAAAAACGCCGGTGCAACATATCAGCGCATGATCCAGACATGTCTGGCAAACCAGATCGGCAAAACAGTAGGGGCGTATGTGGATGATGTGGTCATCAAATCAAGACATGTCGAATCCCTAGTAAACGACTTGAGGCTTACATTCGATAACCTCCGACAATATGACATCAAGCTCAACCAAGAAAAATGTGTCTTCGGCGTTCCAGCCAGAAAGCTCTTGGGCTTCATTGTATCCGGTAGAGGAATTGAAGCAAACCCAGCCAAGATCCGAGCTTTGTCACAATTGGATGTCCCAAGGGACCTCAAACAAATACAAAAATTAACCGGATGCGTGGCGGCTTTAAGCCGCTTCATCTCCCGCTTGGGAGAAAAGGCACTACCCCTCTATCGCCTCCGTCGACGCACTGAACACTTCGAGTGGACGGAGGCCGCCATGGCCGGGCTTGATGAAATAAAAGCCATATTGGCAACAAACCCAGTCCTGGCCGCGCCGAACACCGGCGAACCAATGTTATTGTACATTGCAGCAACACATCAAGTTGTCAGCGCAGTGCTCGTTGTCGAGCGGGAAACGGATGGACACAAATTCCCCCTTCAAAGGCCGGTCTACTACGTATCCACTGTCCTCACTCCATGCAAATCACGGTACCCGCATTATCAAAAGATTGCATACGCGGTATTCATGGCATCCCGGAAGCTACGACACTACTTTCAAGAGTGTTCCATAATAGTAGCCTCGGAAGTACCACTCAACGATATTATCAACAACCGCGACGCAACGGGCCGGATTGCAAAATGGGCCATCGAGCTTCTCCCATTCGATATAACCTATAAGCCACGGCGAGCTATCAAATCGCAAGTTTTGGCCGACTTCGTCGCAGAATGGACGGAGGCCGAACTCCCTAAAGAGTACGACACATATTCAAACTGGATTATGCATTTCGACGGCTCCAAAATGTTGGCCGGACTGGGGGCTGGCGTCGTCCTGACGTCCCCCACAGGAGACACAGTCCAATATGTGCTCCAGATCATGTACATGGATTCCAACAATGCAGCCGAATATGAGGCCCTCCTACATGGTCTCCGGATAGCAGTATCCATGGGTATCCAGCGCCTAGAGGTACGCGGGGATTCAAACCTCGCGATATCCCAAATAAATGGAGACTTCGACGCCAAGGACCCAAAAATGGCAGCTTACCGCAACATCGTCCTAAAAATGTCAGCTCGGTTCGAAGGGCTGGAGTTTCACCATATAGCCCGAGAAAACAATCAAGCAGCGGACGTCCTGGCACGCATTGGAGCAAAACACGATGCAGTCCCCCCAACATCTTTTTGGAAAGATTGTTCAAGCCATCCGTAGCATGGGAGGGGGAACCCACAAATAACAGCCCGGACCCAGCCGCACAACTCGACGCCGAACAATCAGACACAATTGGAGGCTCTGCGAATGAAATTACACCTTCAGCCCACGTAATAATGGCGGTCATCGCCCCGTGGACAGAACCATTCCTAGCCTACCTTACTAGGCAAGAACTCCCGGAGGACCAAAATGAGGCCCGCTGCATAGTGCGGCCATCTAAAGCCTATAGAGTCCATGAGGGAGAGCTTTATAAGAAAAGCGCTACCGGAGTCCTTCAAAGGTGCATCTCCAAAGAGGAAGGGCGGAACCTTCTGGCTGAAATTCATGCCGGACTCGGTGGTCACCATGCCGCTGCTCGGTCACTTGTTAGCAAGGCTTTCCGTACAGGCTTTTATTGGCCGACGGCCCGGGCAGACGCTCAGGACCTAGTCCAACGATGCGCTGGTTGCCAACTTTTTGCCAACGAAAGCCATATGCCACCCACCGCACTCCAAACTATACCCATCACCTGGCCTTTTGCGGTCTGGGGGCTTGACATGGTCGGACTCCTTAAAGGTGGGACCGATAGGAAAAAATACTTACTGGTCATGGTGGATAAATTCACCAAATAGATAGAAGCCAAGCCTGTTAAAACGGCCGAATCCGGACCTGTGATAGACTTCATATTCGGGGTTGTACACCGTTATGGCGTCCCCCACGGCATCATAACCGATAACGGTACAAACTTTACCGCCGACGAGGTAAAACTCTGGTGCAAAAACATGGGCATCAAGCTCGATTATGCTTCCGTCTATCACCCACAAACCAACGGCCAGGTAGAACGTGCAAATGGTCTTATCATGAGCGGCATTAAACCCAGACTAGTGCGGTCCCTCAAGGAATCTAACACGCACTGGGTAGAGGAGCTCGACTCCGTACTATGGGGGCTGCGGACCACGCCAAATCGCACCATCGGATACACACCATTTTTATGGTGTACGGCGCAGAGGCAGTTCTGCCCTGCGACATAATTCATGACTCACCTAGAGTGCGCATGTACGAAGAAAGAGAAGCCGAGCTCGATCGGCAGGACAACTTGGATGCCCTGGAGGAGGAGCGTGACGTGGCAAAAACCCGTTCCGCATTTTATCAACAGCAGGCCCGAAGATATCAAAGCAGAGAAGTACGGGCCAAAAATTACAATGTTGGCGAACTAGTTCTACGCCTGCCGGATAAGAAAAAGGACAAACTCAAGCCCAAGTGGGAAGGTCCATTCATAATCGACCAAGTCCTGACTGGCGGGGCGTACCGCCTGCGAGATGTGTCGGATAACCGACTCGAGCCGAACCCGTGGAATGCCACCCGTCTCCGAAGATTCTATGCCTAGCGCCGGACCCTGTGTTCGTCTCCTTCCTCTGTCCATTTTTTGCATTTTTCTGTCTTACATTTCTCTCCTTCACCTCTTTTCTTTTATAGCCCTTAAAGGCTCATCTAGTGACGCGCCACTCATGCTCATTAAACCTGGGGGCTTCTTTAACAGAAGCTTATTTATACGGGCTTCACGCCGAACACATGCGTCAAACCTCCGCATGTACCTTTTTCTTCACCATTATATGCATCGATATGACTTAAGTTTTGGCCAAGCTGGGTTACCTGGCTCATGTGCTTACCCCTACGTTCCCAATTGTTCGGCTAGGCGGTAAAGGGAGCACCTCTGCGATTGTTACTGCCGGGTCAGCCAGATGTGTACCTCAGACTGGGTGAAGCCGAAAGCTAGCGTTCTTAAGGGAATATTCGGTCGGTGAGATAAAAGATGATCTTTTTACTCATTTTATGTGCCCCCAGATGTTTTTTTCTGCGTCTTTTTACGCAATCCGGACATGCACTTAAGGGCATGCCTCCCAGCGAAAGGAACCCCTAACGGAACTATTCTCTCTGGAAGATGTTTCTTACTAACCATGTAATATAACATAACTAGTTGGGCACTTGTCTGATAAAGCACTAATGACCCCTACGCCTAGTCTCCACACACACCACGGTTCTTATATAACCGCTATGGTATTCGGACACACTCCGGACCGTCAGGTCCCGAGGTTGAAGCGAAAAGGTCGGCAACGACAAACGATCTACAATCCGGCTAGAAGGCATTACACATGTCAATTCAAAATTACATAGTCATTCTGACTGATTGTATTCCTCTTCTATACCATCTAACAGGCTGTCTAATTTACAGTCCTGCTGGGAATACTTCGCGGCCAACTCTACTTGGCCGTATACTAAGCTCACAGGGATCTCCTTCCCGTCAGGCCCACTGGTCCGACCTCGGCCATGTGGTTTGGGTCAGACTTCGTAAAACGGGTCTTCACCATGGCCCAGGCTTCCCTAGCGCCTTGTCGGCAGGCCGATATCTTCCACAACCGGAAGCGCCGCCGAGCTCCCTTCAGCTTCTCCGCAAGCTCTCCAAGGCCCTCGGGCATGGAGTGGGCAGGCCATAAGGCTTGGGCAACACCTCACATCGCCTGCCGAATTCGCTCGTGCAGTTGCATGAGTTCGGGAAAAAGGTCACCCGTAGAACCGGGCATCTCCTCTGCAGAACGACCTGTGAGCATACCTACAGACATTACTCTGTTAGTCGACTTCCTCGCCGAACTCTTTTTTTCAAAGTTCGTTCAAGCACTTACTAAATATGCCGCGTCGAAGCCGCTGATTCTCCTTCGTGGAGTCCGACAGCTGGCCACGAACATCTTTAAGTTCGATGTCCAGCCTGGTGTTGGCATCCTGAAGATCATTCTTCTCTCGCCTCACCTTTGTCAACGTACTCTCATCGGCCTTTAGCCGGCGTAAGAGTTGTTGCTTTTCTGGATCGAGTCCGGCGCCATCTGCAACATGATTTGTCAGATTTGCACCCACACCGCACAATACTAATCTTTCGAAGTGTATCTTACTTGAGGGGGTCTCTTTGGGCTCCCCTGCTGCGGCTAGTGCGGCCTCTAGTTGGGCCTTGCACTTTTCCAGCTCCTGGGACAGTACAGTATTCTTCTCTGTAAGAACCTGCATATTAAATGATCCTTAAATCAGTTGCTCTAACTGTTTCAAGTCTCGGGGGCTACTGGTATATATATATATTTGACCAAAATTTTCTTACCCGTATGTCTTTTACATAGTGCTCCGTGGCTCTGGCTAAACCATTTTGAGTGGCACGGAGGTACGCATCTCCCGAATTAAAGGCATCTAAAGCCTCTTGGGAGAAACAAGCGTCGCGTAGAACTGTCCGGCGACGCCTGTGGTTCATGGCACTCTCCACTTCAGAATTTGTGGCAGACAGCCTGTCCGCATCCTCTGTCGGAGGAGCGTCTGGTGCGCGCCTTGTGCTCGCCTCCGCTTCCTGGCCAGACGTTGGAGCCTGGCTGGTGAAGGCGCGATTGGCAACCTCTCCGGATGTAGTCCGGCGAGGTCTCTTCATTATGAAGATAGCACGAACGTTAATATGCCCTGATAGAATAACATCAGGGAAACAGAGGGTGCGCTATACCTTTGCGCCGGCATCTCAGTCCGGACTACATTCCTTTTTGCCCCACGGGGCCCTACGGCCCCTCGTTGGCTAGCCACCGCAGGTCGGCCTCCTGCCTCGGAAATCTCCCCTGCAAAACACGGTTGTCGTTAGAAACACCGGAATACGTGAGAGTGGAATCTCTCTCAAGGGAATGAGACTCCGGTTTCTGTCACCTCGGAGGCCGGAATTAACCCTGGGTAATCAGCCGTGATGGCTACCAAGGTATTGTCCTTGCTTAGCTGATGGAACACCCCGTCGATAAGCTCCACCGATATGTCCGGATCCTCTTCGGAGTCCGGATCGAGGGACCGTTCTGGGTCCTCGGGCTGTGGAGGGCGGCTGTTTATATCCTTTACCACCTGTCGCAGTTCCTGCATTGAAGTCGTTAGACTACATATCTAACCGTGGGAGTATAAAACAAACGGGCAAGCGCAGTTGTTCACTTACCCAACTTGGAGGATCGTACATAGTGAATCCGGCCTACGGATTGACGCGGAGGAATTCCTCCTTTTCTCCCTTATACAAAGAGGATAAGATCTTTACTAAGGCGGCGGCTGAGGCCGACCCCTTACGACCGTAACGTGTGGCATCATCCTCCCCGTTGAAATCCCACATGGGGTGGCCTCTATATTGAAGCGGCTGCACCCCCCGCATAATGCATGCGGCCATGACTCCAATCATGGTTAGTCCGGAATGAGCCAACAGTCTTATCCGGCCCATCAGGTAAAGGATGTCTCTGTCGCTTTCTCTCTGAGAGCTCCGCGGACGCTAGCTCAAGCGTTTCTTCATTGGAGCACTGTTGAACTCAGGGAGACCGACCCGGATAGGGTCCGGTAGCGGGACGTCATCTATATAAAACCATTCTGAAGGCAGTCCTCGGACGCCTTCTTCGGGGTTCCGGATAGGTATCCGGTCCCGGCGATGCGCCATACTTCGGCTCCGCCCACTTGATATATAGACCCCTTTTGAGAACGGGGCACCAGGCAGAATAACCTCTTCCACAGCGCGAAATGAGCCTCAACGCCTAAAAATAGCTCGCAAAGGGCGACGAAACCCGCAATATGTAGTACGGAGGCGGGCGTGAGATTGTGCAGCTAGAGGCCGTAGAACTCCAGAAGCCCGCGGAGAAATGGATGAATTGGAAATCCCAGTCCCCTTGTTAGATAGGGGACGAGGCACACTCGCTCTCCTTTAGAAGGATTGGGGGTGCTCTCCGCTTGTTTTCCGCCATTGTAGGTGACGAGACCGGCTCGGACCGGGACCATGTATGCCTGAGGGAGAAATCCTTTGGCCTGAAGCGACGCTAACTCGCTATGCGGGATGGTGCAACTCTCCCAGTCCCCGGGTTTGGGACCGGAGGCACGAGGGGAGGAGCTGCGACGGCTGGTCATGTTGGAATGGACCTTTGCTGGAAGCGCTCTCGCGGAAAGGAGAAGATGTGGTTTGGACCTAAATCCCCATCCCGTTAAATAGGCGGCTCGTTTATACAGCTGGGGGTGTGGATGTAAAAACGCCCCAGCTTTTCGCATTCGTTTGACACATGGAAGACGGCCGTTATTGGGCGTGGAAGCCGAGGAGCACTACAATACAAAAATCAGACATTATTCCTACAGGTACACAAGATTTGGAGAAGAACCCACCTTGCAATGCCGAACAATCTGCGCGCCGGACTCATCGTCATTGAAGCCTGGTTCGGGGGCTACTGAGGGAGTCCTGGATTAGGGGGTATTCGGGTAGCCGGACAATACCTTCAGCCGGACTCCTGGACTATGAAGATACAAGATTGAAGACTTCGTCCCGTGTCCGGATGGGACTTTCCTTGGCGTGGAAGGCAAGCTTGGTGATGCGGATATTCAAGATCTCCTACCATTGTAACCGACTCTATGTAACCCTAACCCTATCCAGTGTCTATATAAACCGGAGGGTTGTAGTCCGTAGGCAATCAACTCCATACACAACAATCATACCATAGGCTAGCTTCTAGGGTTTGGCCTCCTTGATCTCGTGGTAGATCTACTCTTGTACTACCATATCATCAATATTAATCAAGCAGGAGTAGGGTATTACCTCCATCGAGAGGGCCCGAACCTGGGTAAAAAACATCGTGTCCCTTGTCTCCTGTTACCATCCGGCCTTGACGCACAGTTCGGGACCCCCTACCCGAGATCCTCCAGTTTTGACACCGACAGTCGGTATCTCAATACCTAGTTCAATCTCGTTACCGGCAAGTCTCTTTACTCATTCTGTAATACATCATCCCGCAACTAACTCATTAGTTGCAATGCTTGCAAGTCTTAAGTGATGTGCATTACCGAGAGGGCCCAGAGATACCTCTTTGACAATCGGAGTGACAAATCCTAATCTCGAAATACGCCAACCCAACAAGTACCTTCAGAGACACCTTTAGAGCACCTTTATAATCAGCCAGTTACGTTGTGACGTTTGGTAGCACACAAAGTGTTCCTCCGGTAAACGGGAGTTGCATAATCTCATAGTCATAGGAACGTGTATAAGTCATGAAGAAAGCAATAGCAACATACTAAACAATCGAGTGCTAAGCTAACAGAATGGGTCAAGTCAATCACATCATTATCCTAATGATGTGATCCCGTTAATCAAATGACAACTCATGTCAATGGCTAGGAAACATAAGCATCTTTGATCAACAAGCTAGTCAAGTAGAGGCATACTAGTGACACTCTGTTTGTCTATGTATTCACACATGTATTACGTTTCCGGTTAATACAATTCTAGCATGGATAATAAACATTTATCATGAGAATAAGGAAATAAATTATAACTTTATTGTTGCCTCTAGGGCATATTTCCTTCATTGTACACGTCATTTCTGAGTGTGTGTAAGTCCCTTTGGGCACCACTGAGGTGCCGGTTTAGTCCCTGGCGCAACTGACTTAATTTTGCCGCCCCCAGGTCCTTTGGCCTGTACTGATGTACTGTTCTTCCTTGGATGAATATTTTGTCTTTAGCCGACAAATCTCCTTGCTCATCATATACTTTACTAGCATTAAAATTATGTCTGCGTACATTACTGGAATCCCAACATGTGCATGTGTTGTTGATATACATGAAATCCATTGGAGGCGAATTCTTGGGCGTTCCCTTAACTAAATCAGCACACAAACCTGCCGATTTAGACTTGTCGGCGTCCTGGGAACGGGGGTACCCAGACTTGCCTTCCTGCGGCCCATGGCGTGGCTCCGTCGACGGCCTGGTATGGCCCAGCTTCAGCAACAACAACCCAAGACCATCATGAGGCGGACGACACCAAGACCTCCCTGGGGGCGGCCTCACCAGGCTGGCTCTCGAGGAGCGGAGATATCTATGCAAGGTGCACCTCGCGAGGTTCATATGATGTGAGCCGTGATGACGAAGGCCAGGTGGGCGCCAACGGGCGCAGTGTACCAGTTTCCTCTTTGGTGCTAAGGAGGCAAGCGCGGGCACGGGGTCCCGAGGAATCAAGCAAAGGTTTCCATATCAGTGCAACAAGACCAAGACTGCCAGGACAGCAGGACGAAGGTCATCGAGGAGCCCACTGCGGCGTCACCACCAGAGGCTTTTGCAAACGAAGACTACTTTTGTCAGGATAACTTGTACTAGTTGTCTCCCTTCGAATTTGGCCGTTGTGGGATCCCTTCCCGCCTACATTTTGGGAAGAGGACGAAGCCCACTATAAATAGGACTTAGCCACCACCATAGAGGGGAAGGGGTCCATTCCACCCTGACCAGCTCACCAGCTCATCGAGCACAAGAACACCTCACCTCATGAGGTTGTTCACCACTGTACTAGTTCATCCTCAGCCCCTCGAGGCAATTCATCACAAAGATGGAGTAGGGTATTACACCGCAAGGTGGCCCGAACCAGGATAAACTGTTGAGTCTCTTGTCCCTTGGGTTCGTCGAGCTAGGCCTTGGAATCGTTGAGCGGGCAGGCTGGGGAGGACGAGTTCTTTGCATGCACCCCAGAGTTCAAACTTCTCAAGGGTTTGCGGAACCCCGAATCCGACATTTGGCGCGCCAGGTAGGGGTGCGTCGGAGCCTCTCTTCCGCAAATCGACTCGCCGCCGCTCCACCGCTTCCATGACTGATGCTCGTCGAGCCTGTGCTGAGCGTCAGGCCGCTCTCACCGCTCGCATCGCCCAAACGGCGCCCGCCGGCAGGCCTCCCTATCATTCCCCATCGCCTCCCGCCAATGTCGCCACCGGCTCGATGGGGCACGAGCAGCAAGCTTCATTGTTGCACCCCTTCGTGCGGCACGATGGATGCACGGCCACTCCGTCGCTGACTCCGACTGATTTGTCATCTCATGCTCGTCGCGAGCTAGCGGACGCGCAGGCTGCATTACTCATGGCGCGTGAGCTCCTGTGCTACCGCCCTGTCGACGACTTCTACGAAGACTGGCTGGACCGCATCGCTGAGCTTGTCAGTGCTACTGGGGGCTCTCCTGCGCCGTCCCTCTCGTTACCTCACTCGCCACCTGCCGCAGGTGACGTAGCCCATGGAGCATCTCTGCCACCTCCCGTTCATGAGGTTGCCCTCCGACCAAGGCGCACGGCCCCACGGCGTGACCCGCCTCGTAGGGCGCCCACGTGTGAAGAAGAAAGCTGCCAGGAGGTCCAGGGGCCACAAGAAGGTGCTCCAGCGCCATCAAGTCAAGACCGCGCGCCGCCTACGGTGGTGGCGCATGAGTGCCACGATCAGGCTCCACCTACACGCCAGGCTCCCGTGACCACCGCGGGATGCCGAGTCTTCACTCCCGAGCTACGCAGCGTCCTCGGGCCGGGGAAGTTCAAGCCCGACCTGCCTCCATGCTACGATGGCACCCCGACCCTGCCGAGTTCCTGCAGCTCTACGAGCTGAGCATCGAGGCGGGCAACGGCGATGAGAAAGTCATGGCGAACTGGTTTCCCATGGCCCTCAAGGATGGTGCATGCTCGTGGCTCCTGAACCTGCCCGCGGGATTGATCTCCTCCTGGGGCGAGATGCACGAGCGTTTCATCGCCAACTTCCAGGGCACTCGCGACCACCCGCCGGCCGCGGGTGACCTGCGGCGCATCAAGCAACAGCTAGGGGAAACCCTGCAAAAGTATAACCAGCGCTTCAACAACATTCGCCTCAAGATCCCCAAGGTGTCGAACGAAGCCATCATATCGGCATTCTTTGATGGCGTCCGCGATGTCAAGATGAAGGAGGATCTCTCCATACATAAGGACCCGTGCACGGCTCTGGAGATGTTCAACATGGCGACCAAGTGCGTGAGAGCTGAGGAAGGACGCCTCTCCCTCCTCGAGCTCCCAGCGGAAGACCCAGAAGACAAGAAGTCAAAGGCCAAGGACGTGAAGCGCAAAGGGGCGGCCGTGCTCGTGGCTGAACCAGAGATGAAGCGCAGCTGCGACCACCCAGAGTCATCTAAGGGCAGCTGTCCGTTCTGTGTCTTCCACAACGTACACAACCACAACACCAATGACTATCAAGAGCTTAGGGCCATCCGCGACGGGCGCCTCGGTCGTCGCCTCGAGCGCAATGATCGACGCTATGGCCGTGTAGGAGGTCGAAGTGGAGGATGCTAGGATGACCGTGGCCCCCACCAGGAGTGGCGCGACCAGCCTCATGAGGACCGTTGGCAGGGCCAGCCACGCGAGGGCGCTTGGAGAGATCAGCCTCGTGAGGACCGTCTTCAGGGCAACGCCGGCCTCCCTCTGCTGCCACCGCCACCAAGAAGGAACGACGACCACCACCGGGACGAGGGGGCTGGGGGCTTCCAGGAGCCTCGCGTCATCGCCTGCATCCTGGGCAACGCTCAGGCCCTAGCCTCTCAACGCATCTTCAAGCAGTTCGCCCGTGGGGTGAACGCGGTCCTCCCTAGGCTCGAGGCCACGCATCCGCTCAAGTGGTCCAAGTGCACCATCACCTTCAGCTCGTCCGACCAGCTCAAGTGTGCGGCAACTGTCGACGCTCTCTTGATGCTTTGCTCGCCCATCATCAGCAATGTCCTCATCACCAAGACCCTCATTGATGGCGGTTCGGGGCTCAATGTTCTTTCCATCGAGACGTTTGACTGCCTCCAAGTGCCCTATGATCAGCTGCAACCCACCAAGCCTTTCTCAAGAGTGACCGATGACTCCACCACCCCGATAGGGCAGATCCACCTCCTGTCACCTTCGGTCAGCGCGATAACTATCGCACTGAGCTCATCGACTTCGACGTCGCCCACATCCGCCTTTCGTACAATGCCATCCTTGGATATCCAGCCCTGGCTAAGTTCATGGCGGTGACTCGTCATGGTTACAATGTCCTCAAGATGCCAGGGAACCACGACATCACCACGATCGCCTGTGAGGAGAAGGATGCGGTGTGCTCTCTCGAGCACGACTACCAGGCTGCAGCGGTCGAGGACCCACACAACGAAGGCACCATCTACCCTCCAAAGGTTGTCCCCAAGAAGAAGAAGCTACTCCACCAAGAGCCTTAGGAGAGTGGCGTCTCCAGCAGTACCACCTCAGGACCTGCACCCACGGATGGGGCGCCTCCCTCTCTCTCATAGGAAGGCGTGCCCGGCGCCCCTCTCAGGCTGGGCTCGGGGTCTCTCTTCTGGAGGGCCTCTGACTTAACCAACATCACGAGGGAGGTGCTTGGGTACCACATGGAGGTGTGCTTCAGTGTGTGTTTCCCTCACGAGGGCACAAGGCACGGGGTGCCAGGTGCTTAGGAGTTCATCACCAAGGCGACCGAGGAGCTTCAAGAGGCGAGAGCCATGCGCGGCGACCGCCGCCCACCACCTGGCACGGCTCCTTGTACTGGTGAGGACAGCGAGCTGCGCATCTGCGTCAACATTCCAGGGCTCAACAGGACCACATCCCAAGAGCGTTTATGGCCATCGCATGTTGGTCGATGTGAGGGCCCCCTCACAGCTACGTTCGCATGCCTTTTGTCATGCTGAATGAGGTTGTTACCTTCCAGCGTCGCCTGCGGACTCTTTTGGCGACTCAGGAGGCCAGGCACCAGGCAGTCCTGGCGGAGATGGCGACGGTTCTTCGCAAGCCCCCTGAGCACCTAGAGCCTCCCGAGGTTCAGGACCCAGGCGGCTCATGAGGAGCGACTTCTTCAGCATGCATCTTTAGCTACTCAACATCTCTTCAGCAACGTTGCCAGGTGACATTTTCTGGTTTATTCAATAGGGGGTGCCCCTCAGGCTGCATCATCCCCAGGTCGCGTGGGTCCGTCCCTATGGCATCTGTCATTTTGCGTCTATCAGAACTAGCTTTACCTTCTTCCACAAGTTGCTTTATGATTATCATCTGCCTGTCTGGCACTTCATGGCCATGAACATTGTGCGCCCTTGCAAACCCACCCACGACTGCCTCATGATTAAGGACTGGCACGGCGTCTGTGCTTGGGTCCGTCCCTGCAGCGTCGCTAAACCCAAGAGGTTGAGCTCTGGCTCGTGGGCCAGTTCCCGTGCACGTCGCCTCCCATGGCCCTTGGTGTTTTGTTCTCACATGAGCTAATCGCGGGCGGACGAGCTAGGGCACGCGACACAGTGCCTCTTCACCACTGGAGCCATGCACCGGTTGTCTTTCTTCAGGATTTTCACATGAGAAGACTGGGCACGGCGTCTGTGCTCGGGTCCGTCCCTGCAGCGTCGATAAACCCAACAGCTGAGCTCTGTCTGTCGGGCCGGCCCCATTCACGTCACCTCCTGGGGTCGTTGGTGTTTGGCCTTCTCATGTGATAGCCTCAGGAGATTCATTCGGTGCAGGTTGTCTAACCATCTCGCAGGGTCATCACAAGTGTTCCGAATCAAATTCAGGCGCAACCCGCCTTGAGGTAGGGCCTCGTGAGTCCCGCGCTGGATCACGAGTGTCCAGACACACCTCCTCTAGCCCTGCCGTGCAAGCCACGTGTCAGGGCGGGGTTGTACACGCCCCAGGGGCTCCACTCAGAGGGAGCCCCCACCCACGCACCAGTGGAAGCACCATGCTCCGTGCTGGCAGTCGACACAGTTGAGGAGCGCCTATGCCCGTGCAAGTGCGGAAGCGCCATGCTCCGCGCTGGTGATAAACAACTGGGGGCGGCCTCACGGCCGCATTAACCTCAAGGCTCGGTGTTTAGCTTCATTGCAACATTTTCCCTTCGGGAGAGTCGCGCGAGGGGGCTGGGCACGGGGGCTACGCTTAGGTCACGCCTAGCATATGCCACCCTGCCAGGTCCCTCGGACCTGGTCTTCACGTGCCCCTCCCGAGCGGGACCTTGGTGAGGAAAGGTATGGAGGCATGTTCGTACGTCAAGGGGGACTCCTGAGCATCACGACTCAGGAGCCTAACTGGTCACATAGACCCTCACCCCTTGGTCTCGTCCTGGCGATCCGGATGACCCAACGACGGCTGAGGTATGCGTGGGGCCGTGCCCTGCCGACGCAAAACTCTAAGGCCTACTCTCACATCTCCTTCCCGAGGGTTGTTTATACGTGTAGGATCGAAAGTATATCTAGAGGGGGGTGATTAGACTACCTGACCAAATAAAACTTATCATTTTCCCAATTTTAGTTCTTGGCAGATTTTAGCAACTTTGGACAAGTCAAGCAATCTTAACACAAATCAAGCAAGCATGCAAAGAGTATATGAGCAGCGGAAAGTAAGGCATGCAACTTGCAAGAATGTAAAGGGAAGGGTTTGGAGGATTCAAATGCAATAGGAGACACGGATGTTTTTGTCGTGGTTCCGATAGGTGGTGCTATCGTACATCCACGTTGATGGGGACTTCAACCCACAAAGGGTAACGGCTGCGCGAGTCCACGGAGGGCTCCACCCACGAAGGGTCCACGAAGAAGCAACCTTGTCTATCCCACCATGGCAATCACCCACAAAGGACTTGCCTCACTAGCGGTAGATCTTCACGAAGTAGGCGGTCTCCTTGCCTACAAACTCCTTGGTTCAACTCCACAATCTTGTCTGAGCCTCCCAAGTGACACCTAGCCAATCTAGGAGACACCACTCTCCAAGAAGTAACAAACGGTGTGTTGATGATGAACTCCTTGCTCTTGTGCTTCAAATGATAGTCTCCCCAACACTCAACTCTCTCACACATGATATGGATTTGGTGGAAAGAAGATTTGAGTGGAAAGCAAATTGGGGAAGGCTAGAGATCAATATTCATATGGTAGGAATGGAATATCTTGGCCTCAACACAAGTGTAGGTGGTTCTCTCTTAGAAAAATGTAAGTTGGAAGTGTAGGTTCGTTCTAATGGCTCTCTTCATGAATGAAGAGGAGGTGGAGGGGTATATATAGCCTCCACACAAAATCTAACCGTTACACACAACTTGCCAATCTCGGTGGGACCGAATTGATAAACTCAGTCGGACCGATTCAGCAAAGCTAGTGACCGTTTGGATTTTCGGTGGGACCGACATGCAACTCGATAGGACCGATATGGTTAGGGTTAGGGCATAACGTAATCTCGGTGAGACCGATTACACAAACTCGGTGAGACCGATTTTGGTAATAAGCTAACCAGAGAGTTGGTCAGGTAAACTCGGTGGGACTGATCGCTCATCTCGGTGAGACTGAAACGTTACGAAGGGGAAACAGAGAGTTTACATTGCAATCTCGGTGGGACCGATTGCTCATCTCGGTAAGACCGAAATGTTACGAAGGGAAACATAGAGATTACAATCCCATCTCGGTGAGACCGAGATCCCTATCGGTGAGACCGATTTGCCTAGGGTTTGTGGCAGCGGCTATGATATCTGAACTCGGTGGCGCCGGATAGAAAGAATTGGTGGGGCCGAGTTTGACTTTTGTTTTAGGTCATATGTGGATATGAGAAAGTAGTTGAGGGCTATGGAGCATATCACTAAGCATTTTGAGCAAGAGCCTCATTAAGCAACACCTCATCCCTCCTTGATAGTATTGGCTTTTCCTATAGACTCAATGTGATCTTGGATCACTAAAATAGAAAAATGTAGAGTCTTGAGCTTTGAGCTTGAGCCAATCCTTTTGTCCTTAGCATTTTGAGGGGTCCACTTTTCTCATCCATGCCATGCCAATCATTGAGCTTTCCTGAGATATTAATCTTGAACTAGCATTAGCTCAATGAGCTATATGTTGTTAGGAATTACCAAAACCACCTAGGGATAGTTGCACTTTCAATATCCCCTTTTTGTTAATTGATGACAACATATAGATCAAAGCTTCGACAAATGATAATAGGAGTGAAAAACATTGTCGCTTTGAGAAGTATGTGAAGAGCAAGAGCTCCCCCTAAATTTGTGCATAGTTTAAGATTTGCTTTGGACTGCAAATGCACAATGAGTTAGGATCATGGGCTACTCTTCCATGTCACATACATCTTGGTGGAGCGCTCAAAATAATAATAATTAAATACATGCACTCATCACCAAGCAAAGTGAATGATCATAGAAAGGATAATGTAAACAAGCATTAAGGTAGCATATGATCAAACACATGATCATCCAAGTATCACACAAAAGCATAAAGTATCTCAACCAAGCAAATAACAAACTTCAACCACCAAAAACAAGAGAGAACAAAGAGCAACACACTCTCTCTCTCTCAAAGCCTATGATCTATACATTTTCTCCCCCTTTGGCAACAAGTTACCAAAAAGTTCATAAAAATGCATAGTGCTAGATCGACTCTGAGGCTTGGTCTTCAGGTGGTGGTGTAGATAAAACTCCAAGGACGAAGGCATCAGTTGATGTAGATGGAGCTGGTGGAGTGGATGCTGGAGCTGGTGGCACTGAAGTTGTAGCTAGTGCAGATGAAGTTGCTCTGGTGTCTGTAACTGGCACTGCAGCAGATCGTTGTCCTCTGGGCACTCTAGCAAAAGCATCAGTGGTAGACTTTCCCTTCTTCTCCTGCACTTCATCCTAAAGTTGCTCAACAACTGACTGTATCTCAGTGATCTTCACATCTAAATCATAGAACTTCTGCTCCATGATCCTCTCCAAACTCTCCTGGTTTTGAGTCAGGGTGGCCAATCCCTTCTCAATCCTCAGAGTGGAGGCAATCAAGTAGCCAAGCTGATCTTGATTGCTCTTCAGAAGATACTAAGATGCCTCATCAATGGTTGGCATCTTTGCAGCCTTTTCAGTCCTTGCCTTGTCCCTCTTTGCTTGTGCCTGCACAGAAGATGGTTCATTCTCATCCATCACCACAGTGTTGTCCTCAAAGTCTGGGTAGATGGGCATGTGTTGCTTGTCCAAGAGATATGTTCTAGTGCCCATCTTGGAGTTGATTAGCTCCTGGATCTGTGGGGCATACCCACAACTTCTATTCTGATCTGCACCTGTTCTCTTTATGGTTTCCACAATTAGGCTCATGAGCTTGAACTTTTGAGGCACATCAAATATGTGAAGTAGGTTAATCGCATGGCCTCTGATCATCTTGTGATCACCTGACTTTGGCAATAGAGTGTGCCTGAGGATCCAGTTGATTGTTGGCAAACCTGACAGAAGGTAATGTACTGATCCAAACTTGTGTGTCTCAAGGGCAGCATCTGGGATCTCTCTGTACATATGTGCCATGGTGTTGTGATCCTTCTTATTCTTGGCATAGACATCCAAGTCATCTTCATTCTCCTTAGGAGCATTGATCAATTTTGCCCATTCTTCAACTGTTGACTGGTAACTAGTACCTTCAGACATCTAGACAATCCTTCCATCTGGGTAGAAATGAGCTGTGTAGTAGAATTTCATAATAAGCTCATCATTCCACTTTGTGAGCTTCTGAGCCACAAACTCATCAACTCCACACGCCTTGAAGCTATCATATACACTAGGGAAGTGATCCTCATTTTCCTCAATGAATTTCCAATCAACCCATCTCATGTCACACACTATGCGCTTCTTGTCAAGTAAAACAGTCTCACAGAAGTCCTGTTGTTCCTTTGTATGGAACCTGTAGTCCACAGCAGTCCTTCTCCCGGTGGCATATGGACCATACTCTCTCCGTAGCCTCAATCATGAATCCTTCCTGATTTTCATATTCTCTGCTACTGGATGAGCATCATTATGATCAGGGATCTTGGGCTTCAACTTCCTCAAAACAGCTTGAGGCATTGGGTCCTTGTTCTTCTCCTCAGCAGGGATGTTCCTGGTGCTCCTCTTGGGTTTTGGCTTTGGAGCTGGAGCAGCAGTCTTAGGAGCAGTTTTGGGCTTGGATGGAGCATCCCCTGCCTTAATTGCATCTCCCATAAGTTTTTGAGCTTTGGGTGCTGGTGCTGCATCCTCTTCCTCTTCTTCAGAATCTCTCATAATTGAGGATCTGCCAAGCACTCTGGCAGTAGTCTTCTTGACCCTTTCCTTCCTTTTCTTCTTTGCCACAACCTGTTCTTTGGGTGCAGATCCCAAATTTTCTTGAGTGGATATTCTGGCCTTTGACATAGGAACTCTCTTGGCAGGAACCTTTTGTTTCATTCCTGGCTTAGTAGCAGCAGATGTGCCATATTCCTTTTTCAGGACTTTCCTCTTTGAGGTGGCCTCTTCCTCAACAGCCACATAGTCCTCATCCTCAGAATCTGAGGTCTTTCTGGTCATGGTGGCTGCCTTGGGCAAGTTTCTAGGTGTACTCCTGCTTCCCTCATCAAAGCTGCTAGAGGGACTAGTGCCCTCACTCATGTTCACTTGCTCCTCAGACTTGTTCTGACTGTCACTCTGATCTGACATAATGCAAACACTGACAGCAGACCCTGTGAATAGATTGTAGACGATGTAGAGTAGATGAGCATCACAAAGTACAAAGGTTTTTGCAAAAGAATGAGTTAAAAACTTAGTTTTAGTTTTCCACAGAATGCATTTCGGATCTACCGATTTGAAAACTCGGTGATACCGAAGCAGCTGTTGGAACCTAAACTAGTGAACTCGGTCAGACCGAGTCACAGTTCGGTGGCACCAAGACTGCTAGGGTTTCACAAAGAATTGAACTCGGTCACACCGATTTGCAATTCTCGGTCAGACCGAGAATCACATGTGCAATGGCCTTAGCCAAATCAGTGGAACCGATTTCAACAACTCGGTCGGTCCGAGATGATTTCGGCGGAAACCTAACCCTAAATTTTCAATCCACAACTAAACTACGGAGTGATTTCGCTGGATAGAGTGATCTCAGTCGTGGCAAGATACATGGCAAAACATTGTGCTAGGGATCGGAGTGAGATTAGCACAAGGATCAAGTCCATACCCTAAGTGCGGCGATGGAATTGCTACGGCGGCAACGGCGGAGACGATTTCCATTGACGGCGGCGGAGACCAGTGGCGGGAGGCAGCTGGCGATGAGGAGGACGATCCGGAGACCCAGGGAGGCAGAGCAGGTTGAGCGCGGGCGAAGGGGTTCGGAAATTTTTTCCAAATTTTGGCCCGAGGATATATATAGCCTGACCCTGTCGGTGTGACCGAGTGGAACAACTCGGTGGCACCGAGATGCATAACTGCAAGCAGTTATAGCAACTCGGGGTGACCGAAAAGTTCAAATCGGTTGCACCGAGATTGAAAACCTAGATCGACTTAGTGATCTCGATATGACCGAAATGGATGATCGGTCAGACCGAAACACACAAAGAAGTTTTGGAAGTTTAAGTCTATGATGAATCGGGGACTCTGAGTGCTCCTCAGGCAGAGTGGTTGGAATCTGACTTGATCAAACTTTGTGATGTAGCATGAATAGAGTTCGAGATAAGAAAAGCATAGATAGCTAGAGAAGGTTCTTAGGCATTCTTGTCCATCCACTTGGCAAAAGAAAAAGGAACCAAACAATCAAAACAACAAGTGGATGTCCTCGAATGAGTAAATTATGCAATCAACATGCTCACCCAATAAAATGGCAAATGAAATATGTGGCAAAGCATGCACAACCAATTCTAGCATTTATCAAGCAATTGGCGATGACTAGGTCATCTATATATGAGTATATTGACTTAGGAGTCAAATGAGAACATTTGATCATAGGTCATACTCGTCGTTTAAGCACAAGTGGGATTACCACTTTTACATAAAGCGTTGTTGTGTTCACACCATTAGAGTTGCTTTAGCTCAATTCTTAGAGTAAAGCTCCCCCTAGATGTGAGATCCCCCCTAAGAGGGATGAACTAACCTTGGGTTTTGTCGATGATGACTTCATGTAGGTGTTGAAGATGTGGATGCTCAATGTTGATGTAGATCATTTGGAGCAATCCTTTGGAGTGAGTTGCACTTTCAATACCTACACGGGTTAGTCCCACAAGGAACAAACAAGGATATCCATAGACATAGAGTGATGTAGACACAAGATGATGTCTATGAAAGCATTAGGTTACCTTGTCCCTTGTCTTACCAACAAGAGGGTTTGTGACTCCTTGAACTAGTGCAAGATGTGGAAGTTGATTGCACTTGTTCTTGCCAAAATGATAAGAGTGAAGTATGTTGGCGGAGTCACCCTCAAGAACTCTCTAGCTCTTATTCTTCAGGATCCACATCATCTTGATGGAAATCCTTGGAGTTGTAGTCGTACTTGATGAAGTAGAACTTGATGTAGTCTTGGGAACCCACTTGACCAAGGCCTTGGGTGCTTCTTCAAATGCATCAATTTCCTCTTGAAGCTTATCCTTGCCTTTTTGCTCGTGGTCTTGTGGTGGAAGATCATCTTGAGCTTATGTCCCTTTGAAGGAACTAGGATCATACTTCTTTTGTTGAGGGACAAACTTCGTCTGGGGTATTGATATTCTTCCCACTCAACTCCATTGGCATTGAACTTTCGTTCAAAACCAACACCTTGGTTCTTCCGGTGCCTTCCTTGCTTGTGTACAATTTCCTCGAGTTGCTTACTCCCGGCAAGGCTCTTGTAAACACCTTTCTCTATAGTTCCCTTCAATAAGCTATTTTCTTGCTCAAGTGTAACTTGGCTAAGATAATCATTAGTGGAATCAAGAGAACTACTAGAAGCAACAACATTAGATTTAGCATGATTATTGTTACTACTAGAGGAAGAATCTTTCTTGTTATTGTTGCTAGACTTGACTTGAGGCATGTAAGTGGATAAGAGTAAACGCTTGGCAATGTAAGAAGAACTTTTCTTGCGAAGATCATCATTGATTGCCTTTAAGAACTCATGCTCTTGCTCAAGGTTGAGCTTTTCAAAATGTAATTTCTCATGAGTCCTTAAAAGTTCTCGATGATCTCCTAAGATAGTTTCATGAGCTAACTTAAGAGTGTTTAGTTCTTTAGTTAGAAACTCAATCTTCTCCTTATCATTGCCATTCGTTTTATCTTGATTAGCATGATTAATTGATGTTTCATCATAGTATTCATCACTAGAATTGTCAACAAGTAAATCATCATCACCTAACAAGTCATCTTCATCACTATTGAAATCAACATACTCGGGGTGTGATAGCTATGTCCATGGCTTGCGCTCATGTATTGTGTGAGGGTTGAAAAGGCTGAAGCGCGTTAAAAAGTATGAACCAATTTCTTGGCTTGTCATCGGGGTTGTGCATGATGGGAGCATTTTGTGTGACGAAAATGAAGCATGGCCAAACTATATGATTTTGTAGGGATAAGCTTTCTTTGGCTATGTTATTTTGATAAGACATAATTGCTTGGTTAGTATGCTTGAAGTATTATTATTTTTATGTCAATATTAAACTTTTGTCTTGAATCTTATGGATCTGAATATTCTTGCCACAATAAAGAAAATTACATTGATAATTATGGTAGGTAGCATTCCACATCAAAAATTCTCTTTTATCATTTACCTACTCGAGGACGAGCATGAATTAAGCTTGGGGATGCTTGATACGTCTCCAACGTATCTATAATTTTTTATTGTTCCATGCTATTATATTATCCATCTAGGATGTTTTATATGCATTTATATGCTATTTTATATGATTTTTGGGACTAACCTATTAACCTAGAGCCCAGTGCCAGTTTCTGTTTTTTCCTTGTTTTTGAGTATCGCAGAAAAGGAGTACCAAGCGGAGTCCAATTGACGTGCCAATTTTTGACGATTTTTTGGACCAAAAGAAGACCCCGGAGTAAAAGAGTTGAGCCAGAAGAGTCCCGGGCCGTCCACGAGGGTGCCCCCCCCCCCCGGGCGCGTGGGCCTACCTCATGGACGACTCGGGCACCTTCTTGATGTGAGACCGACGCCAAAAATTCCTATAAATACAGAAACCTCTAGAAAATAACCTAGATCGGGAGTTCCGCCGCCAGATCCGTAGCCACCGAAAACCAATCTAGACCCGTTCTGGCACCCTGCCGGAGGGGGTAATCCCTCTCTGGTGGCCATCTTCATCATCACGGCGCTCCCCACGACGATGAGGGAGTAGTTCACCCTCGGGGCTGAGGGTATGTACCAGTAGCTATGTGTTTGATCTCTCTCTCTCTCTCGTGTTCTTGGGTCGGCACGATCTTGATGTATCGTGATTTTTGCTATTATAGTTGGAACTTATGATGTTTCTCCCCCTCTACTCTCTTGTGATGAACTGAGTTTTCCCTTTGAAGTTATCTTATCGGATTGAGTCTTTAAGGATTTGAGAACACTTGATGTATGTCTTGCATGTGCTTATCTGTGGTGACAATGGGATATCACGTGATCCACTTGATGTATGTTTTGGTGATCAACTTGCGAGTTCCGTGACCTCGTGAACTTATGCATAGGGGTTGGCACACGTTTTCGTCTTGACTCTCCGGTAGAAACTTTGGGGCACTCTTTGAAGTTCTTTGTGTTGGTTGAGTAGATGAATCTGAGATTGTGATATGCATATCATATAATCATACCCACGGATACTTGAGGTGACATTGGAGTATCTAGGTGACATTAGGGTTTTGGTTGATTTGTGTCTTAAGGTGTTATTCTAGTACGAACTCTAGGATAGATTGAACGGAAAGAATAGCTTTGTGTTATTTTACTACAGACTCTTGAATAGATCAATCAGAAAGAATAACTTTGAGGTGGTTTCGTACCCTATAATAATCTCTTCGTTTGTTCTCCGCTATTAGTGACTTTGGAGTGACTCTTTGTTGCATGTTGAGGGATAGTTATATGATCCAATTATGTTATTATTGTTGAGAGAACTTGCACTAGTGAAAGTATGAACCCTAGGCCTTGTTTCAACGCATTGCAATACTGTTTGTGCTTACTTTTATCATTAGTTACCTTGCTGTTTTTATATTTTTAGATTACAAAAACCTTTATCTACCATCCATATTGCACTTGTATCATCATCTCTTCGCCGAACTAGTGCACCTATACAATTTACCATTGTATTGGGTGTGTTGGGGACACAAGAGACTCTTTGTTATTTGGTTGCAGGGTTTCTTGAGAGAGATCATCTTCATCCTACGCCTCCCATGGATTGATAAACCTTAGGTCATCCACTTGAGGGAATTTTGCTACTGTGCTACAAACCTCTGCACTTGGAGGCCCAACAACGTCTACAAGAAGAAGGTTGTGTAGTAGACATCATCCAAGATGGAACAAACTTCAACTTCACCTACAACTAACAACACTATAAGAGGGGCTGAGCAAAAGTGATAACATAGCCAAACAACGGTTTGCTAGGAAGGTGGGTTAGAGGCTTGACATGGCAATATGGGAGGCATGATAAACAAGTGGTAGGTAGCATGACAAAGCGATAGAACGAACAACTAGCAAGCAAAGATAGAAGTGATTTCGAGGGTATGGTCATATTGCCTGAGATCCCACAAGGAAGAAGAACGAGTCCATGGAGAGAACAAACGGACGTAGTCGAACGAATCCTCACAACTCCGGAACGAAACCAAAGCTAACAAGAGAAGCAATCTGGAAAGAAGCAAGCAACATAGTAAACAACCATCACAGAAGCATGGCATGATGCACAACCAAGTATGATGCACGTCTGACCTAAATATGCATGGCATGGCAAAGTGCACAAACAAAACTACAAGTTAAGTGGAGCTCAATATGCAACGAGTTGCATATTGATGAAACACCACATGACTTATTTAGTTCTCTCCTGTTTATGTACTCAATAATTGAAAAGATCGAGAAGAGGTGTCTAGAGGGGGGGGTGATTAGACACTAAGTGCCCAAAGTTGCAGTTTTTAATATTCTTAGGTTTAAGTGGAGTTTAAGCACAAGTTTAACAAACACAATACATATCAAGCAAGCATGCAATGAGTATATGAGCAGCGGAAAGTAAAGCATGCAACTTGCAAGAATGTAAAGAGAAGGGTTTGGAGTATTCAAACGCAATTGGAGACACGGGTGTTTTTGTCGTGGTTCCGATAGGTGGTGCTATCGTACATCCACGTTGATGGAGAATTCAACCCACGGAGGGTAATGGTTGCGCGAGTCCACGGAGGGCTCCACCCACGAAGGATCCACGAAGAAGCAACCTTGTCTATTCCATCACGGTCGTCGCCCACGAAGGACTTGCCTCACTAGCGGTAGATCTTCACGAAGTAGGCGATCTCCTTGCCCTTACAAACTCCTTGGTTCAACTCCACAATCTTGTTGGAGGCTCCCAAGTGACACCTAGCCAATCTAGGAGACACCACTCTCCAAGAAGTAACAAATGGTGTGTTGATGATGAACCCCTTGCTCTTGTGCTTCAAATGATAGTCTCCCCAACACTCAACTCTCTCTCATGGGATTTGGATTTGGTGGAAAGAAGATTTGAGTGGAAAGCAACGTGGGAAAGGCTAGAGATCAAGATTCATATGGTTGGAATGGAATATCTTGACCTCAACACAAGTGTAGGTGGTTCTCTCTCAGAAAATGTGTATTGGAAGTGTAGGTATGTTCCGATGGCTCTCTCCATGAATGAAGAGTGGGTGGAGGGGTATATATAGCCTCCACACAAAATCTAACTGTTACACACAATTTGCCAAACTCGGTGGGACCGAATGGTTAAACTCAGTCGGACCGATTCAGCAAACCTAGTGACCGTTAGGATTTTCGGTGGGACTGAGATGCAACTCGGTAGGACCGATATGGTTAGGGTTAGGGCATAACGTAATCTCGGTATGACCGATTACACAAACTCGGTGGGACCGATTTTGGTAATAAGCTAACCAAAGAGTTGGTCAGGCAAACTCGGTGAGACCGATTACACAAACTCGATGGGACCGATTTTGGTAATAAGCTAACCAGAGGGTTTGCATTGTAATCTCGGTAGTACCGATTGCTCAAACTCGGTGAGACCGATTTTGGTAATGGACATACATAGAGATATTACAATCCCATCTTGGTGAGACCGAGATCCCTATCGGTGAAACTGATTTGCTAGGGTTTGTGGCAGTGGCTATGACATCTGAAACTCGGTGGCGCCGGATAGATAGAATTTGTGGGGCCGAGTTTGACTTTTGGTTTAGGTCATATGTGGATGTGGGAAGGTAGTTGAGGGTTTTGGAGCATATCACTAAGCACTTTGAGCAAGCAAGCCATTAAGCAACACCTCATCCCCTCTTGATAGTATTGGCTTTTCCTATAGACTCAATGTGATCTTGGATCACTAAAATAGAAAATGTAGAGTCTTGATCTTGAAGCTTGAGCCAATCCTTTGTCCTTAGCATCTTGAAGGGGTTCCACATCCTCTAGTCCATGCCACTCCATTGTTGAACTTATCTGAAACATACTAGGTAAAAGTGTTAGTCCAACAAGAGATATGTTGTCATTAATTACCAAAACCACCCAGGGAGCACTTGTGCTTTCAATCTCCCCCTTTTTGGTAATTGACAACAACATACATCAAAGCTTTAGATAAAGATATAGAGAATAGCAAGTAAAGCTTTGGAAAGACATGTAACATGCATAGGCTCCCCCTACATGTGTGCAATCATGTGAATATTGAATATAGGAGCATGTGAATGCGTAAACATGACACAGTAAGCAATGTGTTACATGTATCTTGGCTATATGCATCAGAGCAGCTTGATATTGTGCACACATGCACACACTTAGCATAATATCGGGACGAGAGGCACATAGATATAACAATGAACCAATCATAGAGCAATAAACCTTTTGATACCGGTTCACCATCTTTGGTCAAATCAAGATGTCCACTAGTAGGCATGGGTGTAGTCATACCTTTGCATTCTTGCATATTGAACTTCTTGAATAAGTCCTTGGTGTACTTCGTTTGAGAGACAAAGGTACCTTCCTTAGTTTGCTTGATTTGCAAACCGAGAAAGAATTTGAGTTCACTCATCATAGACATCTCAAACTTCTCCGACATTAGCTTTCCAAACTTCTCACTAAAATGAGGGTTAGTTGAACCAAATATGATATCATCAACATAAATTTGGCACACAAATAGTTCTCCATTAACACTTTTAGTAAAAAGAGTAGAATCAATTTTACCAATTTCAAAGCCTTTTTCAATAAGGAACTTGGTCAAGCATTTATACCATGCTCTAGGAGCTTGTTTAAGACCATAAAGGGTTTTGTGAAGTTTGTAAACATGATTAGGTTTCTTAGGATTGACGAAGCCGGGAGGTTGCTTAACATAAACTTCCTCTTCAATTTTGCCATTTAGAAAAGCACTTTTAATGTCCATTTGGTACAAGGTGATATTATGGTGATTAGCATAAGCAAGTAAGATGCGAATGGACTCAAGTCTAGCAACGGGAGCATATGTCTCACCATAGTCCATACCTTCAACTTGTGTGTAGCCTTGGGCGACGAGACGTGCTTTGTTGCGAACCACTTGTCCATCTTCATCTTGCTTGTTGCGAAACACCCATCTGGTACCAATGATGTTGTGGTTATTGTCGGGCTTCTCGACCAATGTCCACACTTGATTTCTCTCAAAGTTGTGTAGCTCTTCATGCATAGCGTTTATCCAGTCCGGATCCTCCAATGCTTCTTCAACCTTCATAGGTTCAATGCTAGAGATGAATGAGTAATGTTCACAAAAGTTAGCTAAATGAGTTTTAGAGCGAGTGATTCTCCCGGTTTGGATATCATTGTAGATTTGCTCGACGGGATGATGCTTAGCAATTCTTGCTCGAACTCGTGAAAGCTTTTGCTTGGGTTGGGGTGGAACATCCTCTTCATCTTGTGCTTCTTCTTGGCCTTCTTCATTGTTGACATTGTCGTTCTCTTGTCGTGGTGGAGAAGGAGGTTGTTGATGTTCATCTTGGTGCGCTTCCTCGTTTTCTTCATCTTGGCGTGTCCCACTTGTGGATGCTTCCGTATCAACTCTTGGTTCACCTTGTCATGAGGTAGAAGCTTCCACTTGGACGGACGAGGTACTCTCCTTCACTTCTGTTGGACGAATCTTGCCAATGGACAAGTCTTGAATTGCTTCCGAAGGGTCTTTGTCTCCTACATAAATTGGCAATTGCTCTACTTGCGAGCCGTTAGATTCATCAAACTTCACATCTACCGTCTCTTCAACCTTTCGGGTGAAATTGTTGTAGACACGGTAAGTGTGAGAGTTTGAGCCATAACCAAGTAGGAAACCTTCATGAGATTTAGGAGCAAATTTAGAACGACGATGCTTATCAAGAATGTAGCACTTTGAGCCGAATACTCGAAAGTATCCAACTTGGGGTTTGTTACCGGTGAGGAGCTCGTATGCCGTCTTGCCGAGTAGCTTGTGAAGATACAAGCGATTTGTTGCATGACAAGCTGTCTCAACCGCTTCCGCCCAAAAGTGCTTTGGTGTTTTGTACTCATCAAGCATCGTTCTTGCCATCTCGATAAGAGTCCGGTTCTTCCTTTCAACAACTCCATTTTGTTGAGGTGTGTACGTAGCCGAGAACTCGTGTGAAATCCCTTCTTCGTCAAGAAAGGTGTCCACATTTGCGTTCTTGAACTCCGTTCCGTTGTCGCTCCGAACCTTCTTGATCTTCACGTCAAACTGATTTTGGGCCTTCCTAGCGAAGTTTTTGAAGATCTTTTGGACCTGCGATTTGTCATCAAGAAAGAACACCCACGTAAATCTTGAAAAATCATCAACTATGACTAGACCAAATGAGTTACCACCGAGACTCTTGTAGGCATTTGGACCAAAGAGATCCATGTGAAGTAGCTCGAGTGGTCTTCTTGTGGTCATGATGTTCTTCGTGTGGTGACTTCCTCCAACTTGTTTCCCTGCTTGACAAGCACTACAAATTCTATCCTTGTTAAATATGACATCTTTTATTCCAAGGATATGATCACCTTTAATAAGCTTATCAAGATTTCGCATACCAACATGACCTAGTCTTCTATGCCACAACCAGCCTTTAGAAGATTTGGTAATTAAGCAAGTTCTAGGTTGAGCCTTTTTAGTGAAATCAACAATGTAAAGATCTCCTCTATGTATACCGGTAAAGACCATTTTATGATTGTCTCTACGAAACATTTGGCAATCTACTTCAGTGAATAAGACATTAAAACCGAAATCCGCAAGTCTAGAAACTGAAAGTAAATTGTATCCAAGGGATTCAACGAGCATGACATTTTGTATGGAGCTATCATGTGATATGGCCACCTTACCAAGGCCAACCACCTTACCCTTTGAATTATCACCAAAAGTGACATATTTTCGAGGGCCGTCGTTTTCAGCAAGCTCACGGAACATATCTTTATCGTCGGTCATATGATCAGTACATCCACTATCAAGGACCCATTCCTTTCCTCCAGCCATGTAGCGGCGAAGATTTGCCATAAGACCAAAATGCCTCATTGCATCAACAAGATCATAGTCACTATCATCATCTTCATCATAGTATCCATGTTCAACATCATCTTGTGATTGATCAATTCCTAGAGAGGGTAATTCATTAGATAAATGATCATCACAATGGTTATCTTTATGAATTCTAATAGCTTTGGATATGATATCGCTAATGATTCCAACATTTCCTTTAGCACGCATGAGATTGGTAAGCTCAAATAGACAATCACCAAAGCTAGGATCACTAGAGTTCATCTTACTCAAGGCAATAGACTTATGGAGAATTTCGTCTAAATTTTTCAAGGAATAATCTGGAAATCGTTCCTCAAGAAATCTCCATATGGTGTAGGCACACTTGAGAGTAGGCAAACATCTAATCAAGTTTCTAGGCAAGCCTCTAATGATGAGCTCAACAGTTCTAAGATTGCGAATCATGTCAATATCTTCATCTAGGGTAGGGTGCAAAGGATCAACATGAGGTGCACACGGGCTAGTAATGTACTTGTTCAAATGATATTCATTGAAAATCTCAAACATTTCATTTTTCCACTCATGAAAATACTCTCCATCAAGAATAGGCACTCTATGTCTAAGACTCCCCAAAGTAGACACATCCATCTTCCTCCAATGGTGTTTAAACCAAGGCAATGGAAACCTGGCTCTGATACCAATTGAAAGGATCGAGAAGAGGTGTCTAGAGGGGGGGTGATTAGACACTAAGTGCCAAAAGTTGCAGTTTTTAATATTCTTAGGTTTAAGTGGAGTTTAAGCACAAGTTTAACAAACACAATACATATCAAGCAAGCATGCAATGAGTATATGAGCAGTGGAAAGTAAAGCATGCAACTTGCAAGAATGTAAAGAGAAGGGTTTGGAGTATTCAAACGCAATTGGAGACACGGGTGTTTTTGTCGTGGTTCTGATAGGTGATGCTATCGTACATCCACGTTGATGGAGACTTCAACCCACGGAGGGTAACGGTTGCGCGAGTCCACGGAGGGCTCCACCCACGAAGGGTCCACGAAGAAGCAACCTTGTCTATTCCATCACGGTCGTCGCCCACGAAGGACTTGCCTCACTAGCGGTAGATCTTCATGAAGTAGGCGATCTCCTTGCCCTTACAAACTCCTTGGTTCAACTCCACAATCTTGTTGGAGGCTCCCAAGTGACACTTAGCCAATCTAGGAGACACCACTCTCCAAGAAGTAGCAAATGGTGTGTTGATGATGAACCCCTTGCTCTTGTGCTTCAAATGATAGTCTCCCCAGCACTCAACTCTCTCTCACATGATTTGGATTTGGTGGAAAGAAGATTTGAGTGGAAAGCAACTTGGGAAAGGCTAGATATCAAGATTCATATGGTTGGAATGGAATATCTTGACCTCAACACAAGTATAGGTGGTTCTCTCTCAGAAAATGTGTATTGGAAGTGTAGGTATGTTCTGATGGCTCTCTCCACGAATGAAGAGTGGGTGGAGGGGTATATATAGCCTCCACACAAAATCTAACTGTTACACACAATTTGCCAAACTCGGTGGGACCGAATGGTTGAACTCGGTCGGACTGATTCAACAAACCTAGTGACCGTTAGGATTTTCGGTGGGACTGAGATGCAACTCGGTAGGACCGATATGGTTAGGGTTAGGGCATAACGTAATCTCGGTGTGACCGATTACACAAACTCGGTGGGACCGATTTTGGTAATAAGCTAACCAAAGAGTTGGTCAGGCAAACTCGGTGGGACCGATTACACAAACTCGGTGGGACCGATTTTGGTAATAAGCTAACCAGAGGGTTTGCATTGTAATCTCGGTAGTACCGATTGCTCAAACTCGGTGAGACCGATTTTGGTAATGGACATACACAAAGAGATTACAATCCCATCTCAATGAGACTGAGATCCCTATCGGTGAAACCGATTTGCTAGGGTTTGTGGCAGTGGCTATGACATCTGAAACTCGGTGGCGCTAGATAGATAGAATCGGTGGGGCCGAGTTTGACTTTTGGTTTAGGTCATATGTGGATGTGGGAAGGTAGTAGAGGGTTTTGGAGCATATCACTAAGCACTTTGAGCAAGCAAGCCATTAAGCAACACCTCATCCCCTCTTGATAGTATTGGCTTTTCCTATAGACTCAATGTGATCTTGGATCACTAAAATAGAAAATGTAGATTCTTGATCTTGAAGCTTGAGCCAATCCTTTGTCCTTAGCATCTTGAAGGGGTTCCACATCCTCTAGTCCATGCCACTCCATTGTTGAACTTATCTGAAACATACTAGGTAAAAGTGTTAGTCCAATAAGAGATATGTTGACATTAATTTCCAAAACCACCCAGGGAGCACTTGTGCTTTCAACAATATTCAATCTTATTAAACATGGCAAGAGGTGAAGCATAAGTAAACTAACTATCTAGTCAAGCTTAAATGAGGCCGGAAATAACAAACAACAATTTCGGAAAATCCCCATATGCATATTATGAATTTGGTACTGTTCTACCCTAAACCATATTCTAGAGTTGTTAAACATGCAAAGTAATGCCACCATGTTAAACTAGGCATTTTTCTACCCCATCTGCATATAAAGTTTATTAAATTTGGAGCTACGGTTATGTAGTTATGAAATAATTCAATTTAGCATGGCATTATGCAAAATAAACACAAACAACATTTTAAACATTTTTAACATGGATGAAAGTTGGATATTATGAAACTACACAAAATTCTAAGCATTTTACATATATAATGTTTTAACATGTTATTCATGGTTGGTGAGTTATGATATGCATGATGTTCAAGGGGTTTTCTATAAAACTGACAATTCTCTAGATAAATAGGCAAATTCACATCACAGGAAAAAGATACATGGGCCGAAACTGAGATCCGGCCCAACAGGTGGAGGGGCGCTGGAGGCTCACCATGGGCCTTGGCCCGTTCGGTGGAGGAGGGAGGCCGGCAGGGGGCGCGCAACTTGGCCTTGGCGCTCACCTGACGGTCACTTGCGGACGCGGCGCAGTAAACGCGGGCGAGGCACTCGTTCAAGGGCGCGGCAGAAGATGGCGACGGGAGGGACGCAGGGGCTCTGGCGAGCAGGCGGGATGGAGCGGATGGGCGGATCTGATGGGCGACGCGTTGGGGAGGTGGCCGGAGCAGGCGGATCAGGCAGTCCTTTGGGTAGGGACGCGACGAGGTCCTTGCTCGATGACTCGAGCGCGTGGACGAGGATGGCTGCGGCACTGCTGGCGACTTGCTCATCGGGGATGGCACGGGCCACAGTAGAGGAACAAGGGCGCGGCGGCGGGACTTGGCGCGGGCTCTCTGCAACTCCAGGCGACGAACGACGACGAGGAGGAGGTGTAGCGACCCGACCTCAGATGGTCAAGTCTCTGTGCTTCAGTGTCATCCATGGATCGGTAATGCTGACACACACAGTACTCGAAGGATTTATAACAGAGTAGCAATCACACACTATTACATCGAATGTCTCCAAAGAGAAATTATTACAATAATATGGCTTAAGGCCATCTAATGCGATAACAGCGGAAGGCTTGGAAGATAAGTGAGTCCATCAACTCCAACGGCATAGCTGAGCTGCATGGCAACGACCTAACGAACCTTACTCCTCGTCTGAAAAGTCTGCAACATAATATGTTGCAGCCCGAAAACGGTTCAGCACATGGAATATGCTGGCAATATAACACAGTAGAGCAGAAACAGAATAATGCTATCACTACATGCATATATGGCTGGTGGAAAGCCGTATGGTTATAGTTTTTGCGAAAAGCCAATTTTTCCCTACAACAACGGAATAGATTTTAATTTACTATCATGGTGGTTGAAACATCATTGAGAAGGTACCCCCAACTCAATCCCAATTAAAGTGATTAACAACCCAACAGTATTAATTAAACATGGTGAGATACATGTGATAACCCAAGTACTAGATACTCAAGAATTGTCCATAACCGGGGACACGGCTAACCATGATTAGATTGTACACTCTATAGAGGTTTGCGCACTTTTCCCCACAAGACTCGATCGCCTCCGTTGGATTTCTCGCACTACATGGTGTTTGAGAAACGGATGACTGAGACATAGTCTTTCAGAAACGTTAACTCTCTACTCCGGGTAGACCATACCAAACCTACCAAACCCACTACCTGCTGATCTACCTCTTTAAGAGCTTCACGTAACTTACTCAACTATGCCAGAGCCCATAATAGCTTGTGGTTGCACACGGAAGTTTCTAGCATGAATCATCTCAGTTCCCTTTGAGCCTGGGTGGCGGTCCATAGGAAGATCACACGGGTACCCCGGGATTTCCAAAATAAACAGACAACACTAGGTTCCCCAGGTGCCTCAATCCACCCAGTTGTTTGATTAAGTTGCCACCTTAAGTTGAACCATTAATTAACAATCTCACATCTGTCATGAATTTCACTCAAACCCAAACCACGTCTACGAGCATAGCATAGCAATATAAGCAATATGTAGAAGTAACTCCCAAGGGTTTGAATATAACAGGGCAATAGGTTCTACCTCAGCAACTACTTCCCAACCCACAAGATAATGACATCCTAATCATGCAATGTTTGAGGATTGGAACTAATGCATAAAAACTGGGTAATAATGGGATATGATCAAAGTGTTACTTGCCTTGCTGACGATCCGCGAATCCTAGAGACTCGTAGTAACACGCTTCGCACTCCGGGAATTCTATCGCAAGCAAACAATAACATACATAAGTAACAAGCAACGATGCACAAGCAAAACTCAAATAAGAGAGGTTGACCAGAAAGTTCAACTTAAGAACTCCGGTACGCAAAAAGAATCAAAACAAACGAAGCAACGAAAGTCAAACGCCGGAAGAAAACCACTTCGTTTACTAATCTGAACTTAGGTCAAATTTTACAGTAGAGAAAACTTGTTTGAGTTGATTAACCGGAAAGAGGGTTTTGGGATGAAACTCTAGGCGCTTGAATCGCCTGATTCCGATAAACGAGCGAAAAGATAAACAGAATCTAAGATCGGATCAGAAATCGCGATCAGAGAAAATCGCGGAATAAATCCGATAAAAGAAAACTCACGAACAGACTAACGAACGAGCGTTCGTTAGTTGTGACTAACGGGCGAGGAACTGTTCGTTAAAACAAACGTTCGGACGAACGTCCGCGAATTAGAAGAACCGAGAAAACCGGCGAATCCGAAAAAAACGGATCTAGGGTTTCTAAACAAAAACCGAACGTCTTTATAAAAAAACCGGCGGCGGGGCGCGGCGGCTACCTCCGGCGAGAGGTCCGGCGGGCGGCGGCTTAGGGGGCGGCGGCGGCGGCTTGGCGCGGCGCGGCTTGGTGCGGCGCGTGCGGCGGTGGTGGTGTGGTGTTGGGGGCGGGGTGGCGGCATATATAAAGGACGTGGCGGGGCGGCTTGGAGTACGGGGCAAGGCGCGGCGGAGGCGGAGTCCAACTCGGACTCCGGTCCGAGTCGGCGGCGGCGGCGGCGCGCGCGCGCAGGAGGCGGTGGCGGCCTGGCGCGGCTGGGCCTTAGGCCCAGTCGGCGCCGAACCTTTTTTTAAACTTCACCGACCGAAATAAAATCCTAAAAAAATAACTAAAAACCTAAAAATGCCAAAACAAATTTTCACCATCTAAATAAAATATTTAGGACGAGTTGAACATTTTCTTGGCCCTAAAATGCAATTTTGAAAACGTGCAATTTTTCTAATGCAAATAAAATCCGAATAAAACCAAATAAAATCCAATAAATTATTTTAATATTTTTCCTCCAATATTTCAATTATTTTGGAGAAGTCATATTATCTCCACTCATTTGATTTAATATGAAATATTTTCGGAGAGAAAAATTATTAAAATCAAAATCCTCGTTTCATTATTAATAAAAAAATCAAATATGAAAACCGGAAAATCCCCAACTCTCTCTGTGGGTCCTTGGGTTGCTTAGGATTTTGAGGATTGTGGAACGGAAATGCAATAAATCATGATATGCATGGATGATCTATGTATAACATTCCAAATTGAAAATTTGGGATGTTACAAACCTACCCCCGTTAAGATGAATCTCGCCCTCGAGATTCGGGTTGGCTAGAAAATAGGTATGGGTGGTCCTTGCGGAGATCATCCTCTCGTTCCCAGGTGGCTTCATCCTCGTAAGTCAAATCACTGTCCAACTGAATCGCCTCCAAGGGTACTATATCTCTTAATGGTATATCAGCCATCTCAGCATGACACTTCTTCAGCTGTGAAACGTGGAACACATCGTGGATGCCTGACAATCCCTCAAGTAACTCCAACTTGTAGGCGACTTCTCCCATCCGTTCCAAAATGCGATACGGTCCTACAAATCTCGGGGCTAACTTTCCTTTAACTCCAAAACGTCTCACTCCTCGCAAGGGCGATACTCGCAGATATGCTTTGTCCCCAATTTCGTAGGTTACCTCCTTGCGTTTTGAGTCTGCATAACTCTTCTTCCTGGACTGAGCAATCTTCAGTCGGTCTCGGATCAGTTTTACCTTCTCCTCAATTCTTTAATCAAGTCTGGTCCAAACAATTGTCAGTCTCCTACCTCATCCCACATCAATGGTGTTCTGCACCTGCGTCCATACAGGGCTTCAAACGGTGCCATCTTCAAACTGGCTTGGTAGCTATTGTTGTATGAGAACTCTGCATACGGCAAATTGTCATCCCAACTAGATCCATAATCTAGCGCACAGGCTCTCAACATGTCCTCCAAAATTTTATTGACTCTCTCAGTCTGTCCATCTGTCTGCGGGTGAAACGCTGTACTGAACTCCAATCTCGTTCCCAAAGTCTGGTGTAACTGATGCCAAAACTTTGAAGTAAACTGTGTTCCTCGATCCGATACGATGATCCTCGGAACTCCATGCAGACATACGATCCTGGACATATAGATCTTGGCCAACTTTGCACTTGTATAGATGGTTTTCACTTGGATGAAGTGAGCTACTTTGGTCAAACGATCAACTACTACCCATATGGAATCATATCCTGCTTTAGTCCTGGGTAATCCGGTGATAAAGTCCATGCCAAGTTTATCCCACTTCCATTCGGGTATCGGCATAGGCTGTAACAGTCCTGCTGGCTTCTGATGTTCTGCCTTAACTCTCTGACACACATCACATACGGCTACATACTCGGCAATATCCTTCTTCATACCAATCCACCAGGAACGTTCCTTCAAATCCAAATACATCTTGGTGTTTCTGGGGTGTATCGAATATGGTGAGTCATGGGCCTCTTGAAGTATTAACTTCTTGATCTCCTGATTATTGGGCACGTAAATTCGGTCCTCAAACCATAGGGTATCGTGCTCATCCTCACGAAAACCTTTGGCCTTTCCTTTGCCCATCTTCTCCTTTATCTCGGCAATCTCTTTATCATCTTTCTGAGCTTCCCGAATCTTGTCCAACAATGTCGACTGAACCTCCATTGTAGCAATGAACCTTCTAGGTACAATCTCTAACCGAAGTTCAAAGATGTCCTTTGCTAATTCCTTCGGCAGTCCTTTACTTTCAAGGATATTAGCATAACTCTTCCGACTCAATGCGTCTGCTACGACATTGGCCTTTCCTGGATGATAGTGTAGCTTCATGTCATAATCCTTTATAAGCTCCAACCATCTCCTCTACCTAAGATTCAGCTCCTTCTGGGTGAAGATGTACTTCAAACTCTTGTGATCCATGTACACATCACAACGGTTTCCAATAAGGTAATGTCTCCAAGTCTTCAACGCATGCACTACAACTGCTAGCTCCAAATCATGCGTAGCATAATTCAACTCATGAGGTTTTAGTTGTCGTGAGGCATACAAAACAACTCTTCCGTCCTGCATAAGCACACATCCAAGTCCTAAGCGAGAGGCGTCATAATACACTTGGAACTCCTTATGTATATCTGGCAGTACTAGCACTGGGGCTGTAGTCAAACGTTTCTTCAACTCCTGGAAACTTGCTTCACAATCTTCTGTCCATTTAAACTTGGTATCCTTCTTCAAAAGTTCAGTCATTGGTTTTGCAATCTTGGAAAAATTCTCAATGAATCTCCGGTAGTATCCTGCGAGTCCAAGAAAACTGCGGATCTCGCTAACTGAGGTAGGTGCTAACCATTCAGTGACTGACTGAACCTTGCTGGGATCTACTGCTATACCTTCTCCTGATATAACATGTCCAAGAAATCCGACTTCCTTCAGCCAAAACTCGCATTGGCTAAACTTAGCATACAACTGGTGTTCCCTGAGCTTCTCGAGAACTAAACGCAAATGCTCTTTGTGCTCCTCCTTGTTCTTCGAGTATACCATGATATCATCAATAAACACCACAACAAACTTGTCCAAATACTCCATGAACACCTTGTTCATCATGCTCATGAAATAGGCAGGGGCGTTAGTCAGTCCAAACGACATGACCGTGTACTCGTATAATCCATATCGCGTTGTGAACACCGTCTTTGGTATGTCCTTCTCTCGTATCTTCAACTGATGATACCCTGATCATAAATCGATCTTTGAGAACACTTTAGCTCCTTGCAACTGATCGAACAAATCATTGATCATCGGTAGTGGGTACTTGTTCTTTATCGTCACTTCATTCAAGGCTCGATAATCAATAACCATCCTTAGGGATTTATCCTTCTTCTCAACCAAAAGTACTGGGGCTCTCCAAGGTGATGAACTTCTTCAGATGTATCCTTTCTCCAATAACTCCTTGATCTGTTTCTTAATTTCCTCCAGATCATTCGCGGGCATCCGATAGGGTCTCTTGGATATTGGTCCTGTTCCTGGTAACAGCTCTATCAAAAACTCAATATCTCTGTCCGGTGGCATGCCTGGCAACTCCTCTGGGAAAACATCTGGGTAATCTCTTACTACCGGCACTTCCTCCTGAAAAACTCCCGTAAGGGCATTCACTTGGCTCATTTTAGGCACATGCCTAGACACATACTTAATCCTTTTTCCCTCCGCGGTGGTGATATAAATCGACTTACTCGCACAGTCAATGCTTCCTCCATACTTTGACATCCAGTCCATACCCAATATCACATCCAATCCTTGCGACTCCAAGATAATTAGGTCGGACGGAAACACATGTGTGCCAATGGTTAAGGGTATCTGGTCACACCATCGGCTAGCCATATATTCTGCTCCGGGTGAACTCACTAAAAGAGGGGTCCTAAGGGTTTGGGTTGGTAGTTTAAACTTATCCACGAATCCCCTCGATATGTATGAATGCGATGCACCAGTATCGAAAAGAACAAGAGCAGTAAATGACTTAACCAAAAACTTACCTATTACCGCGTCCGTCTGCTCTTCAACCTCCTCCACGTTAACGTGGTTCACTTGTCCTTTGTTGAATGGATTGGGCTTCTTCCCAGTGCTTCCATTTCCGTTTCCATTCCTTCCTTCGGGGCAATCATTGGCATAGTGCCCTGTCTTCCCGCACTTAAAACAGGTAACCTGACTTAAGTATCTTTTGGCGGGAGTGGACGGGTTGGAGCGGTTATGATTGTTGTTAGCTCCGTTCCCATTTCCATTCTTAGCACCACTGTGGTTATGTGATCCTCCTCCAGTGTGGTTGTGACCTCCATGGTTATGAACAAGTCCTCCCGAGTTCGGGGTTAGGCGAGGCTTCTGCTGAGCTCCTGAGTTATACTTCTCTTGTCCGTACTTTCTCTTACGGCTCTCAATCTGCTGTTGTTCCCCTTCAATCATAAGAGCCTTATCTACCAACTCCTGGTAGTTGTTGAAGGTTGCTACCATCAACTGCATTCTCATCTCATCATTCAGCCCTTCCATAAACTTCTCCTGCTTCGCGGCATCTGTGGCCACATCATCAGGGACATAGCGTGATAACTTGCTAAACTCATCCACGTACTGAGCCACAGTACGGTTCCCCTGGCGTAGGTTGCGAAACTCCCACTTCTTCATCTGCATAGCTCCAGTTGAGACATGGGCGGTGCGGAAAGCTTGCTGAAACTGGTCCCAAGTGACATTGGCTACAGGAAAAGTGGCTGTGTAATTCTCCCACCATGAGGCTGCTGGTCCATCCAATTGATGTGCGGCAAAGCGCATCCTCTCAGCATCTGTGCAACCTGCGGTGGTCAACTCCCTTCCAATACGGCGTAGCCAATCATCAACAACTATAGGCTCGGTGCTACTGGAAAACACCAGCGGCTGTAACCTTAGAAAATGGGCTAGGTTGTCCACTGGCGGTGGGTTGTTGTTGTTGTTGTTGTTGTTGTTGTTGCCCTGGTTCTGAACTAGCAATTGCATCAAAGCATTCTGCTGCTGGATCAACTGGGTGAGCTCCGACTGGAAGGCAAAACCGGTGTCACGTCTCGGAGGCATCCGAGGGGTTTAGATGGGAGAGATTTAGAATAGAAAAGGGGTCTAATGAGAAAACACTACCCATATGCACATGAGACAAACACAATCATTTCACTCAATCAATCAAGCAAGGGCATATAAACGGTCTAGAACTATCACAAAAGTGCTCACTACTATTATATACATGGGGGAAATACTACTAATATATGGTAGTCATCTAGAAATTTTGATCGGTGGAAGACTCCATGATGTCTGCTCCAGCTTTGTCTTCAAAGTCATCATCACTAGGGTTGGAGGCGGTGTCGTCTATGATGATGTAGTCCTCGGGGTGTATTTCCTTGGGTTCTTCTTCTATTGGTGCTGGTCCTCCCATGAATACTCCGATCTTCTTGACTAAGTTGTCATTCTTCTCCAGTAGGGTCTTGATTTCCTCCTCATATCCATCACGGGTAAACTTGAGTTCTTCCTCCAGCTCGATGATCCTAGTATTCGCCTTCTTCAAGTCCATCATGTTCGCACACATCTGGTTCTCCTGATGTCGAATGTGCCGGTTTAACTCCTGGATGAAAGCTACAATGGATCTATCCTTCCTGGTGTTGATTACTTCCCATTGCTCGTCTCGGCGCCCACATATTTGGTAAATAGTGTCTTTAAGCTCCCTGTTGTAAACTTCTCCAATGCGTCCCATGGTGATGTGAGCTGCCATACTCTTTCCTAAACTCCAGGTTGGTGCGTCGAAGGAAAATTCTATGGGTTTAGAAGTTGGCGAGAACGTCCTTCCTGGAACTTGTACTTGAATCATCCAGCGCTCCTCTTCAGGTAAAGTGACGTTGTACGTCCCAGTGAAGCTTGGTATTCCAATGTTCAAGTACCTAGTGACTTCCTTCAAGTGGCGTCCAAAAGGTGTGTCTTCATCCGGTTGTGCAAACTTGTTCTTCATCTCTGTCATCCTAAAGAGTAGAAAATGGAGAGGAGTCAGAAATGAGAAGAGAAGTGTGACCTAGGGTTTATCTTAGTGGACGTGTCCTACACTCAGCGTGTGCTCTGATACCATCTTGTAGCGACCCGACCTCAGATGGTCAAGTCTCTGTGCTTCAGTGTCATCCATGGATCGGTAATGCTGACACACACACAATACTCAAAGGATTTATAACAGAGTAGCAATCACACACTATTACATCGAATGTCTCCAAAGAGAAATTATTACAATAATATGGCTTAAGGCCATCTAATGCGATAACAGCGGAAGGCTTGGAAGATAAGTGAGTCCATCAACTCCAACGGCATAGCTGAGCTGCATGGCAACGACCTAACGAACCTTACTCCTCGTCTGAAAAGTCTGCAACATAATATGTTGCAGCCCGAAAACGGTTCAGCACATGGAATATGCTGGCAATATAACACAGTAGAGCAGAAACAGAATAATGCTATCACTACATGCATATATGGCTGGTGGAAAGCCGTATGGTTATAGTTTTTGCGAAAAGCCAATTTTTCCCTACAACAACGGAATAGATTTTAATTTACTATCATGGTGGTTGAAACATCATTGAGAAGGTACCCCCAACTCAATCCCAATTAAAGTGATTAACAACCCAACAGTATTAATTAAACATGGTGAGATACATGTGATAACCCAAGTACTAGATACTCAAGAATTGTCCATAACCGGGGACACGGCTAACCATGATTAGATTGTACACTCTGCAGAGGTTTGCGCACTTTTCCCCACAAGACTCGATCGCCTCCGTTGGATTTCTCGCACTACATGGTGTTTGAGAAACGGATGACCGAGACATAGTCTTTCAGAAACGTTAACTCTCTACTCCGGGTAGACCATACCAAACCTACCAAACCCACTACCTGCTGATCTACCTCTTTAAGAGCTTCACGTAACTTACTCAACTATGCCAGAGCCCATAATAGCTTGTGGTTGCACACGGAAGTTTCTAGCATGAATCATCTCAGTTCCCTTTGAGCCTGGGTGGCGGTCCATAGGAAGATCACACGGGTACCCCGGGATTTCCAAAATAAACAGACAACACTAGGTTCCCCAGGTGCCTCAATCCACCCAGTTGTTTGATTAAGTTGCCACCTTAAGTTGAACCATTAATTAACAATCTCACATCTGTCATGAATTTCACTCAAACCCAAACCACGTCTACGAGCATAGCATAGCAATATAAGCAATATGTAGAAGTAACTCCCAAGGGTTTGAATATAACAGGGCAATAGGTTCTACCTCAGCAACTACTTCCCAACCCACAAGATAATGACATCCTAATCATGCAATGTTTGAGGATTGGAACTAATGCATAAAAACTGGGTAATAATGGGATATGATCAAAGTGTTACTTGCCTTGCTGACGATCCGCGAATCCTAGAGACTCGTAGTAACACGCTTCGCACTCCGGAAATTCTGTCGCAAGCAAACAATAACATACATAAGTAACAAGCAACGATGCACAAGCAAAACTCAAATAAGAGAGGTTGACCAGAAAGTTCAACTTAAGAACTCCGGTACGCAAAAAGAATCAAAACAAACGAAGCAACGAAAGTCAAACGGCGGAAGAAAACCACTTCGTTTACTAATCTGAACTTAGGTCAAATTTTACAGTAGAGAAAACTTGTTTGAGTTGATTAACCGGAAAGAGGGTTTCGAGACGAAACTCTAGGCGCTTGAATCGCCTGATTCCGATAAACGAGCGAAAAGATAAACAGAATCTAAGATCGGATCAGAAATCGCGATCAGAGAAAATCGCGGAATAAATCTGATAAAAGAAAACTCATGAACAGACTAACGAGCGAGCGTTCGTTAGTTGTGACTAACCGCGAGGAACCGTTCGTTAAAACGAACGTTTGGACGAACGTCCGCTAATTAGAAGAACCGAGAAAACCGGCGAATCCGGAAAAAAATGGATCTAGGGTTTCTAAACAAAAACCGAACGGTCTTTATAAAAAAACCGGCGGCGGGGCGCGGCGGCTACCTCCGGCGAGAGGTCCGGCGGGCGGCGGCTTAGGGGGCGGCGGTGGCTTGGCGCGGCGCGGCTTGGCGCGGCGTGGGCGGCGGTGGTGGTGTGGTGTTGGGGGCGGGGTGGCGGCGTATATAAAGGACGGGGCGGGGCGGCTTGGAGTAGGGGGCAAGGCGCGGCGGAGGCCGAGTCCAACTCGGACTCCGGTCTTCCTTACCATCGGGTTTCTTCTCAAGCACAATCTTTCTTCCCAAGACCTTGTCGCCCTCCTTGCTATTTCTGGGTTCACCAATAACAACATTATCTTTATTAGCGGATTCGGCTATGTTAGGCCAAATTAACATTTTCTTCCCTTCCAAGTCTATGGTGTTTATGGGGAAGGGCTGCTTATCAACTTGCATCTCAGCAAAATTCAATCGTTCGTCATTAATGGCCGATTGTATCTGTCGTCGAAAAACATTGCAATCGTTAGTAGCATGAGAAAATGAATTATGGTACTTGCAATAAGCACGCCGTTTCAGCTCTTCAAACGGCGGTATGGTGTGTGATATTCTAATCATCTTATCTTGCAAGAGAGCATCTTTTATCACACTTTGATATATCAAAAGTAAACCTCATCTCCTCATCACGATTCTTGCGAATCGGCTTAAGAGCATTGCACATATAGGGTTTGGCCTTTGAGGACCAAACAAATTCAGTAGTATAGACATCAACCTCATCGTCTGAATTATCATCATTGTGTTCAATCATATGCATTCTAGGATGACCGGTTGTTGACCTATGGACCTCTTTACTTCGACTCTCTTGGGCCAAAGCTTTTTGTAAGACTTGATTAATGCTCAAAAACTCATAACTTTCTAGCCTCTCTTTAATGTGAGTTTTCAAACCATTAAGAACAAGATCCGCCAAGTCTCTCTCAGTTATCACTAAGCTATAACATCGGTTTTTTATATATCTAAATCTCTTGACATAATCGGTGACCGGTTCATCATGTTTTTGCCTAACCGATGTAAGATGTGACAACTTAAGCTCATTATCGCCGCTATAAAAGTGATCATGAAACTTTTGCTCTAATTGCGACCATAAGAGAATTGAACCATGTGGTAAAGCAACAAACCATGAAAATGTGGTGCCAGTTAAAGACAAGGGAAATAAATGCACTTTCAACTCTTCTATGGAACCCGCTTCACCCAACTGTGCTAGATACTGACTCACATGTTCCCAAGTCGTTTTCGTACCCTGACCACTAAATTTAACAAAATCAGGAACCTTATAACCTTGAGGGTAAGAAATTGCATCAAAGTGTTCAGGATAAGGCTTTTGGTACACACGACTCTTTACTTTCGGCTCGTTTCCGAAAGTTTCTAGAAACATCTTATGCAAATCCTCCCTTAATTTAGCTAAAATTGGATCCGAGGTAGATGAAGATGTTTGTGGCAATGACATAGGAGCAACCTGAGTACTAGCTATTGGTGCAACTTGTGAGATGGGCGCCGAACCATAATTCGGCGGAAGACCAAACATGCTTGCGCCTATGGGTGGTGTGACAAAGTGATTCGGCGTTGACGCCGAATTGGGCACACTCATAATAGGATTAGGGTATGTAGGTGTAGCCACAAGCTGGTTGGTTTGTGTAGGGTAAAAATTCAACGACATATTATATTGTTGTTGCATAGGTGGTGCCGATGAAATAGGTAAAATTGTATTAGGGTTTTCGGATATACCGACAGTACCATTAGATGATGGAGGCATATTTTTCTGAGCATTAGCACTAGCCACAAAAGAATTGTATGCCATCACATTACCCTTACTAACAAGACTTTCAATCACATCCACTTGCTCTGGAGAAAAAACTTTACTCACAGTGATCACATCTTGTTCGTCAATGAGGGGAGGAAAATTGACGTTTCCGGCCGGAGTGATGTTGCCTTGACGGTCCTTCTTGAAACTTGAAAGAAACGCTTCCAAATCCTCCTCCTCGCGCTTCTTCTTGAGCGCCTCAAAAACCTCTTCACGCTGCTTCTTGCGTGCTTCGTAGGCTTGGCGATGTTCATCTGATAGTTCATCAAGACCGGGCTTAATGATGTTATCGGCGTCAACTTCTGAGGGCTTGGGGAGATTAGACATGGTTGATGATGATTCTTGATCTTTCGTCCCCAGCGGAGTCGCCAAAAAGTATGTTCTCACACGAACAAGTCACCGTGTACCTCCAACGCCGAGAGTGATGCACCGCAGCTCACGCCGAAGGAGACCCGTCCGGAAGCGCGGTACGCAAGCAATCCGGTAGGTGCTTTTCAGGACCCGAAACCCCACGCGCCCGGGAGGGACCCCGTCTGGACGTGCGGCGGCTATGGGCTGCCCTAGGTCGGTTCGCCCGCCCCTAGAGCCTCGAGGATCGCTGCCCTTCAACACGAAGAACGAGAAAGAAAGAACAAAGGAGGGATGTAAAACTAGGGTAAAAAGTAGATGTGTTTTGCGATTGTGTGTTGTTATTCAATCGGTCGTCACCTCTTACATATATATGAGGCGGCTGGACTTTCCGTACAAGAAAAGGACTCAAATCCCGTCCAAAACATCAAAAGATAACCTAACTCGGACCACGAGGGCCGGAACTTCCGAGCTAAAATTACATAAAGTAGCCCTCTTGCACAGCTCCTGCAGGTCGCATATGGCTTCGGATCGCGACGGTCCCAAAAGCAAAGTTGTAGATCTTGCAATGAAGAAAAATTCCTTAGTTGATCACTTTTTCATCCGAGGTCATCTTGATGTCGAAATCGGCCCCGTAAATCTGCAAATAATGTTAAAATTCCAGTTTTCGGGGCGCACCGCGTGCAAAGTTTCTGTTTTGCCCGGAACCTCCCCGGAAGTTTTGCCCGGAACTTCTGGGGCAGACTTTTGCAGCACACCGTTTTGGCTATAACTTTTGCATACGAACTCCGATTTAGACGTTTCTTATATCAAAATCGATCGTTTCGACTAGACGAAGACAGTTCGTGTAGAAACTTTTCCCATATGAGGCCATCTTGGGGGCATAATAAGCCGAATAGTGTTCTGAATATAAAATCTGAGTACTTCGAACACAACTTCGGCCTTAGAGATGAGACCGGATGACTATGGCCCAAATATCAAAGTTTTCCCTTTTGACGATACGGAATTTTCTCATTTTGAGCGCTTCTCTATTTGAGGCCATCTTAATTAAGTTCTTGGCCGTGCCAAAATCTGGTGTCAACACCTCCTCCAAACCACATGCAGCGCTGGGTTCCAGGCTACTTTCATATCCGCAATTAACGCGCTCTGGCTAAAGCTTTTTGTTGTCAATAGCCGACCTAGGGCTAGCCACTTTGGCTTGATTTCTTCAACATCAATGTCATCTTCCCACATTAGATCATCTATTTCCTCATCCTGAAGATTCAGCCTCTCCAGGAGCTTCGCTGCTTCCTCTGACCTCCGATCTCTTGATCCACTACTCGAACCAGTCTCCGTCATGGCGGTCCGTGGACGGCGTTTGAAAACCAAAACCCTACTCCGCGTACCCGACTCTCCCAGGGACAACCTTGAGGGGGTCAGGAGACATGCGGGGGAAGGAGAAAATCTGACTTGCGGGATCAACCCGTCGGCGATGGGGAACTCACGGGCGGCGCCACCGGAGGACTGGAAAACTCTAGTCGCGAGACCTAGGGGAAAAACCCTCTCATTTTGGCTGTCCTTTTGATTTTATTTTTAACCACAACCACATGTTGGTTGGCCGGATGAACGTACGTCGTGTGTAAAAAAAAATGGTCTAGACACATGAAAAGAGGCAGCCACGGAAGAGCCGCGCCGAAACCGTGGGACGGGCCAGCCAGATGGTGCCCCTACGCGTCTGCCACCGCCTCGTCCACCTGCGCGGCCTCCCCTCCTCGCTTCGGCCTCCTCTCCCCTCCACCATGGCGGCGCCCCAACCCGGCTGCAAAACCCTTCGCCCCACCACTACTTCTTCGCGTAATCCCCCTCCCTCCTCATCCCCACTCTCGCTCCCTCTCCGCGTTCTCACTGTCTGCTGCTCTCTCCAGCGTCTCCTGCCGGCCCGGCCACCAAGAGGTCCAGGACAATGGCCACGGACGCGGCGGCTTCTCCGGCCTCGGCGGGGTGCTCCGCGATGAAGGCCGAGTTCACGGGCCACGCCGAGTACCTCAACGCGCTGGTATGTACGCGCAGGCGCTAACCGTTTCTCTTGGCTTCGCTCCCTCCCTGGATCAAGCCGCTGTTTGACGTGGCGGCTGGGCGTGATGCTTTCGCTGCCCGGGATTATTTTCTGCTGTGTAGTGCGCTCGAAGAGGGGTAGTCTAGAGCTTTATGTGTAGGTCAGCGCGCGTCTTTTTCTCTCTTGCCAAGATCTTCTCATGCGTGCTAGGTGTTCGGAGAAATTACAAGGAAACTTGTGCTGTATCTGCCTAGTGCTGATCCCTAATCAGGCAATGGGCGCTCACTTCGATAACAAGTTACAAGGTCACTCACGTTAGAGAGATATCAGCAAAATGCACAACAAGCCGAACACTCAACAAGTGCCAAGATCATTTGTGCTCAACCTGAACTAACCTGATATTTTACGAGAAAACTACTACACTAATGTGTGATGTAGGCGATGCTCAGTCTTGACCCAGTGTCACGTCCTAGCCGCAGCAAGGTTCGCCGGCGATCGACATTGATCAACTACGGCGCGGATTCGGATTTGGGAAGGGGGAGAGACGAGGTAGGCAGCTAGAAGAAGATAGAATGAGAGGTTCAGAGTCATTTCATTTCTTCGATGCCGAGACTTGACCGTTGCTTATATAAGGTCCATTACAACTCACACCCTGCACACACGGTCCATTACACAGACGCTAGCCAGCCCAACTCCGCCATTTTGAATTACGCACCAGGGCTTGACGCCTTCTCTGTCTTGCCTTTACCGTCTCCCAGCTTGGCTGACGCCCATGGTCAGTACCTCAGGACTGACAGTACCACCCCCCCCCCCCCCCCCCCCCCCCCTGAAGATTCAGCTTGCCCCCAAGTTGGTGCCTCTGGATAACACGCCTTGAGAACGTGGTAATCCTCCCAAGTGGCTGCTAAGGCGGGCATGGTTGTCCATTTCACCAGAATCTGCTGGTGTGCCGCGTTACCCTTCTTCACCAGACGACGATCCAAAATTTCTTCTGGTGCGAGGCCAGGAACAGATAGTTCCAATGGCCCTGGCAGTGTAGCAAAAACGGGAGTGTGGTCAGGTATGTGCTCTGCCCCTGGGTAGCTCCAACTTGTATGCAGCTTGACCAATCTTCGACAGGATCTTAAATGTCCCAAAGAACTTCATAGCCAGCTTAGGACAGGGACGATTTACCACTGACTGCAGGCACAAATATACCATTTCCCCTTGTATTTGCACTGCGCCCTGGCCAAATGCTCCTTTAAAACTGCTGTGTGTTGAGTATGGGATGACAGCCAAGCCTGAACATCAGCATTCAGCGAAACTGTCTGACGATGCAACTTGTCCACATTAGGGTCATGTCCATATAATGCTTTGTAAGGAGTACAGCCCAGAGAAGAATGGTACGTGGTATTATACCAAAGTTCTGCCTGAGGTAACCAGGAGGCCCACTTAGCTGGTGAATCGGGTACTGCACAACGCAAATACATCTTCAGACATTGATTTACTCTCTCAGTTTGTCCATCCGTTTGAGGATGATAAGTTGTGCTCATTTGCAGTTCAGTGCCCCATACTCTGAACAGTTCCTTCCAAAAAGCACTGGTGAAAATCTTGTCACAATCAGATACGATGAACTGAAGCAGACCATGCAGTTTGACTATGTTATTCAGAAAAACTTTAGCCACTGAAGCTGCAGTGAACAGGTGTTTCAGACGCAAGAAATGAGTGACTTCAGTAAAAACGATTCACCACTACTAAAATAGCATTAAATCCTTCTGATTTAGGCAAGAACTCAATGAAATCCATACTTGTAGCTTGCCAAGGACCATCAGGTATAGAAAGTGGTTGTAACTGACCTGGCACTTTGCATAATTCATGCTTTGCTTGTTGACAAATGCTACACTGCTTCACAAAGTTTTCCACATCTTTCTTCAGACCAGACCAGCTTGAACAGTTGTTTCACTCTATGATATGTTGGTAGCATGCCTGAATGCCCCCCCCCCCCTATAGTAGTGGAATGAAAAGCCTGGATTAACTTGGTTTGGAGCCCAGCATTTGCCCCCACTCAGATTTTATCCTCATGTTTAATCAGCCCCTCTTGCAACTGTTATCCAGGGATTAGCATCCAAAGCCAATTTCTGAAGCAGTACTTGAGCAGCAGGATCTACTGTGTAAGAATTCAAAATTTCTTGCGCCCAGACAGGTTTACTAGTGGACATTGCCTGGACTGAAAACAAACGTGCCGCCCTGGAAAGAGCATCAGCTGCTGTGTTCTCCACTCTTTTCTTGTACTGTATAGAGAACTGTAAGCCAACCAGTTTTGTCATAGCCTTCCTTTGCAAATCAGAAGTCAAATTTTGATCTCCCAAGTGGCAAAGACTCTGGTTATCAGTTTTAATCACAAAAGGAGCTCTATACAGATAAGATCTCCTCCTGTCAATGGCCATCATTATAGCTAGAAATTGCTTCTCATATATGGAAACCTTTTGGCTGTTAACCCCCAAGGCCTTGTGGTAATAAGCTATGGGATGGCCCTCTTGTGTAAGCACAAGCCCTAATACCAGTATTGCAAGCATCTGTTTCCACAGTAAAGGATTTGTTGAAATCTGGTAATGCCAGAACTGGACTAGTAGCCATTGCTTGTTTCAACAATTGAAAAACTCTCTGGGCTGTGTCCATCCACTGGAAGGCCTGTTTCTTGAGAAGAGCTGTCAGTGGTTTAGCCAGTAACCCATAATTCTGGAAAAAAATCCTGTAATATCCAGTGAGCCCTAAATATTCCCTTAACTCAGTGACACTTGTGGGAGTGGGCCAGTCCACCATGGCAGCAGTCTTTGTTGGATCAGTAGTAACTCCAGCATCTGAAATAATGTGGCCCAAATACTCCATGCTCTGTTGAGCAAAAGAGCATTTACTTTCCTTCACAAACAGCTTATGCTCTTGTAGTTTATCAAACACTGATTGCAGATGTTTCAAATGCTCTTCTAGAGTTTCACTGTATACTAATATATCATCCATGAAGACCAAAACATACTTCCTGTTGGGACCTGCAAATATGAAATTCATAAAGCATTGGCAAGTTGCTGGGGCAGTAAACAACCCAAAAGGCATGACTTTAAACTGATGCTGTCCATTTGTGTTTTAAGTGTTGTTTTGAATTCATCTGCTTCTGTCATTCTGATCTGATGATATCCTGACCTAAGATCCAACTTAGAAAACCACTTAGTGCCTCATAATTCATCCAGTAACTCATCAATCATGGGCAAAAGGCATGACTTTAAACTGATGCTGTCCATTATGTGTTTTAAGTGCTGTTTTTGAATTCATCTGCTTCTGTCATTCTGATCTGATGATATCCTGACCTAAGATCCAACTTAGAAAACCACTTAGTGCCTCATAATTCATCCAGTAACTCATCAATCACTGGCATAGGAAATTTGCTTTTGATAGTTAGAGAATTGAGTTTTCTGTAGTCCACACAAAATCTCCAAGTGCCATCCTTCTTCACCAATAGAACAGGAGAGGCAAAAGGGCTTAAACTAGGTGTTATTAGACCAGCTGGGAGAATTCCTGGCCGCGGCAACCAAGCACATCACCGCGGCCTTGCCTATGCCCGGGAGGAGGCCGCGTAGGCCCCTGAACTTTGCCCCCCGCCGTGGCCGCTCTGCGGCCACTTCCTTCCGACGGCGGCGCCCCCAGCGGCTGAAAGACGCGCGCACGTGCAGATCTTGCGCACCCTGGGGATCATCGGGACAAACCATAAGATCACATCTTCCGAGATGCAAACCTACGAGGGCATGTTTGCGACGCCCATCCCACTCGCTGTACTCAAGGCCATTGCCGCCCTGGTCGACCGAGAGATCCCGAAGTGCCTGACCAACCTGCCGACCACGCCGGCACGCGTTGAGGTTGCATGTGAAGCCTAGGAGAGGCACATCATCTTGCCCGTCGATCCGGTGTTCATGGATCACGGCCTTAAGATAGCGGCGTGGAATGTGCGTGGCCTGAACGCACGTGCTCGGCGCTTTGCCGCCCGCTCGCTGTTGGACACCCACTGCTGCTTCCATTGTATGTCTGCAGGAAACAAAGATGGAATTGCTCTGCTCGTCTGTCGTGCTCGACACACTTGGCTCGAAATTCGACGATTACACATATCTCCCGGCGAATGGCACAAGAGATGGCATTCTTTTGGCAAGGAAGAGCAGGGTTGTGTCTATCACGAACCCTCTGTTCACCACGAATGCCCTCACTGCCACGGTGACCATGCCCACGGGCACGCCCTGGTGGCTATCGGTCGTGTATGGACCTCAGGACGACACGGACAAAATCGCGTTCCTGCAAGAGCTGCGGGAGATCCGCACGGCCTACCCAGGGCCATGGATGCCGTGCGGCGACTTCAACCTTATCCTCCGCTGTCGGATCGTGGGTTTCGGCTAACCCTTGAGGTTCAAACATAGGGGTGCACACGAAATATTCCTCCTCTCTAGTTCGCTCGCTTGACAATCCCACGGCCTAGCTCGATGAACCCAAGGAACACGAGATACAGAGGTTTATACTGGTTAAGGCCACCGTTGTGGTGTAATACTCTACTCCAGTGTGGTGGTGGATTGCCTCGAGGGCTAGGGATGAACTAGTACAATGGATGAACTGCCTCCTGAGGAGAGGTGTTCTTGAGCTTGATGAGCTGGTGTGTGTGAGGATGGTCTGAATGATCCGTCCGTTGCTACGGTGGTGGCTAGCCCTATTTATAGAGGCCCTGATCCTCTTCCCAAATGTTAGGCGGGAAGGGATCCAACGACGGCCAAGTTTGAAGGGGGACAACTAGTACAAGCTATCCTGACAAAAGGCGGTCTTCGCCTGCCAAAGGCTCTGGTGGTGACGCTGCTGTGGGCTCCGCGGTGACTTCCGTCCTGCCGTCCTGCTGGCCTTGGTCTCGTTGCATCGATATGGAAACCTTTGTCTGATGCCTCGGGACTCCTCGCCTGCGCCTGCCTCTTTAGCACCAAAGAGGAAACTGGTACACTGCGTCCGCTGGCGCCTGCCTGGCCTTGGTCGTCATGGCTCACGTCACGTGAACCTCGCGAGGTGCCCCTTGCATAGATATCCCCGCTCCTCGGGAGCCAGCCTAGTGAGGCTGCCCCCAGGGAGGTCTTGGCGTCGTCCGCCTCGCGAGGCTTGGCCCCTTGCGAGGGTCTTGAGTTGTTGCAGATGATGGGCCATACCAGGCCGCTGGTGGAGCCACGCCGTGGGCTGCAGGCAGGCAAGTCTGGGTACCCCCGTTCCCAGGACGCCGACAGTAGCCCTGAGGACAAGAGCAATGGTAACCTGAACAGGCGAATGATGGGCAGGTTTCGCCGCCTTGTCAACGACCTCGCTCTGAAGGAAATCTACCTCAACGGGTGCCGCTTTACATGGTCCAACGAGCAGTCCCCGCCTACCCTGGTGCATCTGGACCGCGTGCTCTGCATCTCGGACTGGGAAGACGCACACGACGAGTGCCATCTCCGCTGCCTTGCGTCCGTCGTCTCGGACCATTGCCCATTGTTGTTGGATTGCGCACCCATGCCCGCGTCGCATAGGCGTTTCCATTTTGAGGATTTCTGGCTTAGGCTCGATGGATTCCATGACACGGTGGCTGCGGCTTGGGGCTCGGCTTATGACCCGGATCCCTTCCATCGCCTGATGCTTCGCCTCCAAGCCACAGCCCGTCGACTCACCAGCTGGAGCGCCAAGTCGACCGGCAACATTCGCGACCGAATGGCCATCTCTCGCGAGCTCATATCACGCTTCGACAAGGCTAGGACCGTGCTGTATCCCCGCCAGAAGACTGGTTGAGGAAGCACCTAAAGATCACATACCTCGGCCTTGCGTCCATGGAGTGCACTATTGCCAGACAGCGCGCGCATTGCCATGCTCAAGGAGGGCGACACCAATGCCGGTTTCTTCCATCAGCAATGCTCCTTCCGCCGACAGAAGAATCGAATATACAACCTTGCCGTGGATGGGCACGTACTCACCGACCAGGACATGATGGCGCGGGCTACATTCGAGCACTTCGACAGGATCCTTGGCTCGACTGCTGACCGGGAACTCACGCTAGAGCTGGATCAGCTCATCGAGCCACGCGACCTCTCTAGCCCGGATGCGCCATTCACCATGGAGGAGGTCTGGGAGGCGATCAAACGCCTCCCCGCCCGCAAGGCGCCAGGGCCTGATGGGTTCACCGCTGAATTCATGCGGGCCTGCTGGACCATCGTGCGACAAGACTTCATGGACGTCTTCCGGCAGCTGTTCGAGATGAGAGGACGCGGCTTCCACAAGCTGAACCAAGCCTTGGTGACCTTGCTCCCCAAGCGAGCTGACGCCCAGCAGCTAAGCGACTACTGACCGATTTGCTTGATACATCTTGTGGCCAAAATCTTCGCCAAGGTCCTCTCGCTGCGCCTCGCTCCCAGGCTGGATGCCCTAGTCAGCCGGAACCAAAACGCATTCATCCAGGGCGGAGCCTTGACGACAACTTCGTCCTCATCAAGCAATCCCTACGGATGCTACATCAGCTCGGGGCCCCACGGATCATGCTGAAGCTCGACTTAACGCGCGCCTTCGACTCCATATCTTGGCCATTCCTCTTTGAGGTCTTGGCGACAATATGGGTTCGGAGACAGATTTCTGGAGTGGCTCACGATCCTGCTTTCGACGGCGAGCACTCGCGTCCTGCTGAATGGAGAACCCAGCCCCCCAATATGGCACCGAGGTGGCCTACGACAGGGCGATCTCTCTCTACGTGGATGATGTGATGCTTTTCTGCCACGCCACGCCGGAGGATGTTGCCGTCGTCAAGGGAATCCTAGCCCTATTCGGCAAGGCGAGCGGGCTAATGGTCAACTACACCAAGAGCTCGGCCACTACCCTGCATGGCGACCTGCTGGCCGATGAGGCGACCGCTCAGCTCGGGTGTTCGGTAGCGCAGCTCCCCATAACTTACCTCGGCATCCCGCTGACGACACGCCGGCCCACTGCCACCCAGCTACACCCCCTCGTTGACTCGGTGGCTGCCAGACCTCCGACTTGGAAGGCGTGGCTCATGAACAAGGCGGGGCGGCTCGCCCTGGTCAAGTCTGTCCTATGCGCGATCCCCGTACACTAGTTGCTTGCGTTCTCCTCGCCCAAGAAAACGCTGAAGCAGCTAGAGAACATCATGAGGGGTTTCCTTTGGGCTGGACGCGCCATCGCCAATGGCGGCCAGTGCCACGTCAATTGGCGCCATGTGTGCAGACCCATTGAGTACGGCGGGTTAGGGGTCCGCGACCTGGAGCGCGCTGGACTTGCGTTGCGCATGCGATGGATGTGGCTCGCCCGCGTGGACCCTGACCGCGCTTGGCAAGGTCTTGACCTACAGTTCACACATGAGGAGCGAGCGATGTTCTTCGCCTCCACCACTATGAGCATCGGCAATGGTCTCACCACGTTGTTCTGGGAGGATCGCTGGATCAATGGGCAGTCCGTCCTTGATCTCACCCCACTGCTCTACCAATGCATCCCCAAACAGCGACACAAATCAAGGACGGTCGCTGATGGACTCGCCAACAACACCTGGGCGCGTGATATACAGGGGACGCTGGGGCTGCACGAGATCGGTCAATACTTGCTCCTTTGGCAAGCCGTGAGCCACATCACTTTCTCGAACGAGCCGGACCGCTTGCTCTGGAGGTGGACGGCCAACGGATGCTACTCGGCGCAATCTTGCTATGCGGCCAGCTTCCAGGGTTCTACACGATGCCCCTCATGGAAGTTGATATGGAAAAGTTGGGATCCACCAAGGGTAAAGTTCTTTCACTGGTTGGCAGCCCAGGATCGCTGCTGGACAGTCGAAAGGCTCGCCAGGCGCGGGCTGGATCATCACCCCAGATGCCTCCTTTGCGACCAGGCCGTGGAATCACTACAGCACCTGCTCCTGGCCTGTCGCTTTGCTCGCCAGACATGGCATACCATCCTCGACCGGCTCCGGTTGCCAGCCCAGCCGCCCGATCAAGAACCCAATTTCATGGAGTGGTGGCTGCGCGCAAGGGTGGCCACACCACCGGCACATCGCAAGGCCCTCAAGTCCATCACATTGCTCGTCCCTTGGATGATATGGAAGCACAGGAATGCATGCGTTTTCGACAATGCTTCACCATCTATCGAAACACTAGTGGATAGGATCAAAGAGGAGGCCCGGTGTTGGGCAAAAGCAGGCGCCCAGGGGCCGCGGGTTGTTCTGCCCACAACCTGGGACGTCCACTGACCGGTCACAGAACCATGTATCAACTCACCTCCTAGGAGGTCTTCCATCTTTTCAATGAAATGAAGCGCAAAGGCTTTTTGCGTTTTCTCGAAAAAAAGCATTTCAGCGACCTGTCTCTCAATTTCATCTTTCCGCAAAGGACAGTATCTATAAGGCGGTTGGCATTAGGAACAAGGTGAATGGCACGGTCAAACTCTCTATGGGGACGCAGGGTCTTGGGATCAATAAACACTGCTTTGTTAGTCTTCAACACTTTTTCAAGAAAACGCAAATAGCTTTTGCGTTTCATTGCATTGGAAAGATAGGGAATTTACATCCTCCTAGGAGGCATTTTCACAGCCGCCATGGGCTCAGTGGACATCCCAAGATGATGGCAAAACGACCCTGAGCCCTTGAGCTCCGGCCTTTGCCCAACATCGGGCCTCGTCCTTGATCGTGTCTAGAAGCTCATTGAGCGAGGGGCTAACATGGTCAAAAACGCACGCATTCCTATGCTTCCAGATCATCCACGGCACCAAGAGCGCTGCGGATTTCAGCGCCTTGCGTAGAGTGGGCGGTGTGAACTCCTTCGCACGCAGCCACCAGTCCATAAGCGAATCATCGTGCTCGGGTGTCGGCGCCGGCAAGCGCAGCCAAGACAGGACCTCATGCCATGTCTGCCTGGTGAATGGGCATGTGAGCATCAAGTGTCTGATCGTCTCCGGTTCCTGGTCACACAGCAGGCACCGCGGGTGATGCTGCAGGCCGCGGCGCGCGAGTCGCTCGGCAGTCCAGCAGCGGTCTTGGCAGGCCAGCCAATGGAAGAACTTCACTCTAGGCGGCGCCCAGGTCCTCCAAATGAGCTTCCAAGAGTGGCAGCCCCTCGCTCCATGGAATGTTGCCCGGTAGCATGACTGGGCCGTGTATGTGCCACTAGTGGTCCAGCTCCAAAGTAGCTTGTCCGGCACGTTGGACAGCTGGATGTGCTGCACCAAGTGCCAAAGCTTGAGGTACTGACCGATCTCAGGAAGGCCTAGCAGACCTTGGATGTCACATGCCCATAGGTTGTTGGCCATGGCCTCCGCCATCGTTCTCGTCTTCCGGCGCTGCTTGGGGATGCACTGAAAGAGCATGGGCACGAGCTCACGGACGCCCTGGCCACCAAGCCAGCGATCTGCCCAGAAAAGTGCGGTCCTTCCATCTTCGAGGGCCATGGTTGTCGAGGCGTAAAAGAGCGCGCGCTCCTCCGAAGTGAATTGCAGGTCCAGCCCTTGCCATGCTTTGTCCGTGTCCGTGCGTGCTAGCCATAGCCAGCGGAACCGTAGTGAGAGTCCAGTGCGCTCCAGGTCCCGGACGCCCAGCCCACCATACTCAAGCGGTGGCAAACCCGGCGCCAATTCACGTGGCAGTGACCACCGAGAGCATCCACACGGCCGGCCCATAGGAACCCGCGCTGGATCTTCTCGAGCTGCTTTAAGGTTTTCTTTGGGGGCGCGAGCACGAGGAGTTGGTGGATAGGTATGGCGTTGAGTACCGACTTGACAAGCGCAAGTCGTCCAGCTTTGTTCATCAGCCAAGCCTTCCACGAGGGGAGCCGGCCCGCCACCGCGTCGACGAGGGGCTGCAGCTGAGCCGCAGAGGGGCGGCGGGTGGTGAGCGGGATGCCTAGGTAGGTGACCGGCAAGGTCGCGACGGGGCACCCAAGCAGCTCCACCACCCCCTCGGCGGAGTCGTCGCCATGTATGATCGTGACCGAGCTCTTGGCGTAGTTCACCCGTAGCCCCGATGCCGTGCCGAACACGTCCAGGATGCCTTTGACAGCGGATACCTCCTCAAGAGTGGCATGGCAGAAGAGCATCACATCGTCGGCGTAGAGAGAGATCACCGGAATGGCACGACGGGGGTGTAGCTGCTGGAGGATGCCAGACTGTAGGGCGTGGCGCATCAGCCTTCCAAGAGTGTCCACCGCCAACACGAAGAGCTGTGGGGAGGTGGAGTCGCCTTGCCTCAGCCCGCGGCGGTGCCAGATCGGCGGGCCGGGGTCTCCGTTGAGCATGACCCGAGTGCTTGCCGATGATAGCAGGATGGCCAGCCATTCTCTGAATCGGTCCCCAAACCCATATTGGCACAACACCTCAAAGAGGAAGGGCCAGGATATGGAGTCAAAGGCACGAGTGAGGTCGAGCTTGAGCATGATCTTGGGCGCGCCAAGTTGGTGCAGCATCTTGAGGGATTGCCGGACAAGTGTGAAGTTGTCGTGAAGAGTACGTCCGACAATGAACGCGTTCTGGTTGCGGCTGAGGAGGCTGTCGAGCTTGGGGGTGAGACGCAGTGAGAGGACCTTCGCGAAGATCTTGGCCACTATGTGGATCAAGCAGATCGGCCGGTAGTCTCCGGGTTGCTGAGCGTCCGCGCGCTTGGGCAGCAGGGTAAGCAGCGCTTGGTTGAGCCTGCTAAACCCGCGTCCGCGCAGCGTGTACAACAGCTCGAACACGCTCCAAATGTCGTGCCGTATGATGCTCCAGCAAGCACGCAGAAATTCCGCGGTGAAGGCGTCCGGCCCGGGCGCTTTTCACGCCGGCATGCACTTGACGGCCTCCCATATCTCCTCCTGGCTGAAGGGCTCGTCGAGGCATGTGAGGTCGCTGGGTATAATGAGTTGGGAGAGATCAAGCGTGTGTTCTTGGTCCACGGCAGTGCCCAGCAAGCCATCAAAATGCGTGAACGCCGCGCTGGCCATCTCCTCATGATCGGTGAGCACCTGGCCGTCGACGACAAGACTGTGAATGCGATTCTTTTGCCGTCGGAAGGAGCATTGCCTGTGGAAAAAACTCGTGTTGGCGTCGCCGTCCTTGAGAGTCGCGATGCGGGCTCGCTGCCTGGCGATCGTGCGCTCCATGGAAGCCATGCCCAGGTAGGTGACCTTAAGCTGCTTGCGAAGCCACTCCTCTGGAGGCGAGAGTGCCTGGTCCTCACGCGCCTTGTCAAAGCGCAGGATCAGCTCGCGGGAGATGACAAGCTTCTCCCGGATGTTGCCCCTGGACTTGGCGCTCCAGCTGGATAGGCGGTGGGCAGTGGCCTGAAGGCGCTTGACCAGCCTCCAGAAGGGGTCGTCGTCGTGCACCGAGCTCCAGGCCGTGGCAACAGTGTCGTGGAAGCCGTCCAGCCGAAGCCAATAGTCCTCGAAGTGGAAGCGCTTGCGAGCCGTCGGCATGGGGGAGCAATCCAGCAGCAACGGACAGTGGTCTGACACGACCGAAGCGAGACATCGGAGGTGGCACTCGCCGTGCGCATCTTCCCAATCCGAGGTGCAGAGGACGCGGTCCAGGTGCACCAGCGTGGGCGGCGACTGCTCGTTCGACCACGTGAAGCGGCGCCCATTGAGATAGACCTCCTTTAAGGCGAGGTCGTTGATGACGCGGCGAAACCTTCACATCATGCGTCGGTGCAGGCCACCCATGTTTTTGTCCTCGTCCCGGAGAATGAGGTTGAAATCGCCACAGAGCATCCATGGGCCGGGGCATGCCGCACGTATGTCGCGCAGCTCCTGGAGGAACAGGATCTTATCAGCGTCTTCCTGGGGGCCGTAGACCGTCGTAAGCCACCACGGTGTCCCGGAGGCCACGGTCACCTTGGCCGTGAGCGCGTTCTGGGTCAGCAGGGGGTCGGAGATCGAGACGACTCTGCTCTTCCAAGCGATGAGGATGCCGCCTCGTGTGCCAACAGCCGGGAGGTAAGCGTAGTCATCGAACTCGGAACCGAGGATGTCAAGCACGATGGGCGAGTAGATCAAAGCCATCTTAGTTTCTTGTAGGCATACAATGGCGGCGCCGGTGGTGTCCAGCAGAGATCGTATGGCACGACGCCGGGCGCGCGAGTTAAGCCCTCGAACATTCCAAACTGCAATCTTTATTCTGTGATCCATGGACAAGGGGTCGACGAGGAGGGTGCTGGCGGGCCTAGCTCTCGCAGGCAACGGCCTCGCGCGTGGGGGAGACGATGCACGCTGGGATCTCCCGATCAACCAGGGCGGCGATGGCCTTGAGCACCAACAGGGGGATTGGCGCTGCGAACATGTCGTCGTAGGCTTTCATCTCGATGGCAGTGATCTTCTGGTTGGTGCCAACTATCCCCAGGGTGCGTAGGATCTGCACATGAGCCCTCCTTTCTGCCGTCGGCGGTGCTGCCACGGGTGTGGCGACGGCCGCGGAGCGGCCTCGGCGTGGGGCAAAGTTGAGAGGGCGGCGTGGCCGCTTCTCTGGGGTCGGCAAGGACGCACTGATGTGTTTCGTGGCTGCGGCGAGGAACTCGCCGAGCGTCCAAGCCTGCTGCTGCAGAGTCGCCCGGCAGCGCGATCGACGCATCGTGATAGGCGGCGATGCAAACCGTCCAGAAGCCGGGGATCGAGGCCCGAGGCCAGGCGCGGGCGTGACGGATTCCCCGGGCCGCTGCAGAATTGAGATCAGTCCCTGGGCCCCGGCGGTGGCCCTCGGTTGCAGCAGTGGTGGAGATGCGGCCTCAGCATCGGGTGGCCCATCCCCACTTGGCCCAACATGGGGGGTGGCCTCGGGCGCGTACGTGAGAGCAGATGGGGCGGCAACCGGTGTGTCCCCTCCCGCCAGAAACCCAAGAGTGGGGCCGGAGGGCAGCGAGGACTGGGCAGCTGGGGTTCCTGGGCCCGCCGTGGGACCAGGGGTGGGCGAGGCGCGGCTTTGCCCCGACAGGGCGACAGGCGATCCAGACCGCTCTGAATCTTCTGGCGAACCCACGGAGCTCGAGCTCAACACTTGCTGTACTTCAGTTGGGACTTGAGCACCTGGAGTAGCAGTAATGGGTTGTAACACAGCTGTGGCCCAGATGTCATTAGCCTTCTCCCGTTTCAGCAGCTGGTCCATAGAAATTTCTTGGATAGACTCTTGCTTGGCAGGTAAGATCTCTTGTAACTTCACTTCTTTTCTCTGATACACAAACTGAGTCCACTTCTCAGCCCAATGACATTGCATTACACCCCACTGTTCCAGCTAGTGCATCCCTAAAATAATGTCATCTCCTGGCAGTGGTAACACTTTCGTGGAGCTTGTGAAATTATGGCCCTGAATCCACCAGGTTAAGTTGGGTACAAATTCAGTGTATGCCACCAAGTCTCTATTGGCCACTTTAACTTGCAAGGGCTGAGTCAGTTTTTCTGCAGTAACTGGCACTCTGCTCAACAGGGCCTGATCCACAAAGGTGTGTACTGCCTGAATCAATGAGCACCAGTACCACTTGATTTCCCATGAGAGCCCTGAGTTGAATAGTTTTAGGATGTGAAGCTCCAGACAAAGCTGTCACAGAGATAGTAGCACACTCTTCCTGAAAATTGTCCACTAAAGCATCTAAGACATATTATCTCATGAGGATCAATCACTTCAGCTGCCTTAAGTTGAGCTGTAGGAGCAGGAACCTGCTTGCATGCATGCCCATGCATATATGTTTCTCCACAACTGTAACGCAGACCATTAGCACGTCTATATTCCTTTAACTGTTTGGCTTTCCGCAATTCTCCAGGAGCAAAATTTGGTCTGGTGTCAGTTCTAGTAGATGTATTCTTCTGATAACTAGACTTGTATGATTTCTGTTGAGCCAACAGCCCTTCCTGAACTGTATCATACATGGATGCCACCTGAACATTGGGTGGAAGTTGGAGTCTACCACTGATCTCAGCTCTTCCTTCAGTCCCATGACAAATCTAGCAACCAGAAAAGTATCACTAATTGTGGGCTCATACAACCTTATATTGCACACTAACTGCTGGAACTGAACCTTGTACTCTTCCACTGTATCCAACTGCTTGAGTACCATCAGTGCTTTCATCCTCTCTCTATGAATATTCACATGAAACTCCTGTAAAATAGCCTCACAAAACTGCTCCGAAGTGTGAAAGGCACTGTGCTGTTTGAATGCCTGATACCAATGTGCAGATTTATCTGACAGATACAGTCAGGCAGAAGTAACTTTGAAATTATCAGGGATATTGATACAACTGGAAGAATGCTTCACACTTATCGATCCAAATCCTTACATCCATACCATCAAAGCAAGGAAAATCCATCTTAGGCATCCAGGAGCGCTTCCCAGCAGGTTCATCCGTAGCTAGAGGAACAGTATGATCGACAGCGGGCAAATTGACATGTACCTGAGGAAAACACTGCAGCGGACGAGCAGCAACTCCTGGTGCTGCCCCAAGGATCCCATCGGACACATCAGATGCTGTGGGAGAAGAACTCTCACCACTGCCAGCCATGACCGGCTGCTTCCCAAACTGCGCGGCATGCGCCTGCTCCTGTTGAACCTTCCCCAACGTATCACAGGAGAGGTTGACTTTGACCTGTACCTGATCCAGACGTGTCTATTACAACTCACACCCGGCCCGCATGGCCCATTACACAGATGCTAACCAGCCCAACTCTACCATTTGAATTACGCTCCAGCGCTTGACGCCTTTTCAGTCTGGCCTTTACGTCTCCCAGCTCGGCTGACGCCCATGGTCAGTACCTCAGGACTAACACCCAGTTGATGGGAAAGATATTTCCGTTCCTCTCTCCTGGTTGAAGCTAGACTTCTTAGCATCTTTGTTTTCAGATTAAGGCGGAGGTTTGTCTTTGTCATTATACATTTGCACGTGGATATCTATAATAGCATGGCAAAGCTGCAACATCTGTCAGATTTCATTTTCTGTATCTGAGTTCATTGCATGAAATTATCTACTACTTTAGCATTCTGTCTCTTCAGGGTTCCCTGAACTATATTCTAGAAGTTTTTCCTCTTGGGTTAAATGTGCACAATCAACACTCACCATTAGATCTGTTTTTTCCATTAGAATTTGTTCTTCCATTTCACAAACTGAAAGCAGGCATGTTGTCACAGTAGGATGTTTTTTTTTTACTCCCTTAGGTTATTCGGTAATTACCGAGTATCAGTGCTTTCATATTATCTTATCACTGTTCTCTATCATTGTAGAATGATAAAAGGGAAAGGCTTGTGAAAGCAAGTCGGGATGTGACAATGAACAGCAAAAAGGTCATCTTTCAGGTCCACAGGTAATTGATACAGAGTGCTGATGACCTGCTTCATCTGAGCATCAAAAGTTGTGCTAGATGTATCATGATTTATCTATTTATTTTTGAAAAAGGAAGAAACTGATTGCGGTTCTCAGAATAACTTGGAGCACTCTTACTTCTTAACCTTGATCTTTTATGAATTAGTATGCTGTGTGACGTTTAAAATGTGGGATGTGGAAATGCCTTCTTTTACAATGAAATTATGTTTGGCTTAGTGTAAACTCGTCATGCTGACTTTTGCCGAACATACCCAAGCCAGTGGGTAGTTGCACAGACAATCAGGAATTCTGCATGAGTTAAGTGGTTCGAAGTATTTGTTTCCTCCAAATCAGATGTGATGATAGAAGCAGGATTTTAGCTTAAAAATCATGTCCATCATGTAGCATGAGGCCTGAAATTATAAACGGCTCTTGGAATTGATCAAACTTACATCTGCAAATCATCTTCAATTTCCAATGTGTGACAGTTCACATTTATTCTTATACTATTTTTCTTCTCCAGGATCAGCAAAAATAACAGGGAGGAAGTTCTTTCAAAGGCGGAAAATGACCTTGCTGCTGTGGTTAACCAGTACATTGGCAAATTAGTAAAAGAACTACAGGGAACCGACTTCTGGAAGCTCAGAAGAGCCTATACCCCTGGTGTTAGTATCAATGTCGTCCTTCTACATTTGTTTTGCCAGAAATCCAACATGTTTTTCATGAATGCTGCAGGTACAAGAATATATTGAGGCCGCAACATTTTGTAGATTTTGCAAGACTGGCACTTTATTGGGTCTAGCTGAAATTAATGATTCTTTGCTTGCTCTAAGTGATGAATCCATTGAGCCCTTGCAGATAAATGTGCTTGACTATCTATTAGGGGTAAATATACTGATACATTTATAAATTATTTATGATCATTTTCCCTTTTCTGTACGTGCTGGAAGTTAATGCTATTTCTGTGCTGCCAATGTCTTAGGTTGCTGATTTGTCAGGAGAGCTAATGAGGCTTGCAATTGGACGTATATCTGACGGGGAAGTTGAATATGCTAAAAATATATGTGCATTTGTACGTGACATTTATAGGGAACTGACCCTTCTTGTGCCACTGATGGATGACAATAATGAGATGAAGAAGAAAATGGAGGTTATGCTTCAAAGTGTAGTGAAAATTGAGAATGGTATCACTTCTTTCATGCCCAACAGTATTGAACTTTCCGATGATTCTTCATTTGTGCAACGTATGCTAAGTACATGAATGATCTAAACCTTTTGTTCGGAGACATATGGTGATGATGGAGTCACCGATTGGGGGAGGACTAGAACTGGAATAGCCAGCGAAAGAGGGAAAATTGCAGCAGAATTTATGGATTGTTTAGTTTGAAGAAAAAACTCTTCTCAGTACGGGTTAATCCATTGAACAATTACATGAATTTTGGTGGAAACAACCCTTGTTTGTTATTCCATTGCTTAGGTCCAACCAATGTGGTGCTAGCCTTATATACTGCTTAGAGTGGATAAAAACTAAAGATATTGACACTAGGCTTGGACGTGCTTGCTGACTGTAGCTAATTTACCTTGTTGCACAATCCATGGGCTCAAATGCAAGGAAATTATGCACTCCAGTGGTGAATTTAATCAGAAGAAGCAGCGATTAACATTAGCACAACATATAAACTAGACATGATACAAACTCAAAATACTAGCATGATCACAGCATTGCATCTCACTCATGTATCATGACAAAAAAAAACTTAATAGACCTACCATATTGGCGATATAAATATCGGCTTCCATAGATGTTGCCAAGAGGCGCAGAAATGTTGTCTATGAACTGGTGTATATTTACGCAAATGTAGTCACCTATTTATTGATTAAATTAATCATGAAAGTTCGTAAATTTCTGATAGATAATCAGCTACATATGACACTTAAGAATCTGGATTTGTAGATTATTAAATATCAGTTACACCCTGGTAAAAGGTTGGAGCGTACTATCTTCACATGTACATAATGCTATATAATTTAGTGTGTTCTCCTTGACTCTTGTCACACTCACACCTTAGTTCCCAGACCACCAACTGATCTTAAATGTTGATTCTTACTTGCCAGTTACCACCAGTATATGCTAACAAAAAGAGGATTTTTTCTGCTTTTGCTAGAATAGCTTATCTTTTAAGAAGGTTCTCCTCAACTGAAAATGTGTTGTCCGGTAGTTGCAAAGTTATATTGTGAAATTGGCAGTCCTTTGCTGCCTTTGTTTGTAAGGACTAATGATTCTGCTATTGCTTTAGACATTATTTAGCAGTTAATTAAGCGTGATTTTCGTTCTTAAATCACATGTTTTTGTTTGATCTTGTGTTCCTTTATTTATCTGTACTTTTATTTCTACGGTGACACTAGGTATCCCATCTTTAAATCATTTTGTTCTACACATGCAACAAGAACCACCATGATTATGTTAAAGTTTATCAAGGATCAAACTAGCATGAGTAATATATTTGTTTGGTTAATAGTGTTTTTAAGTATACCCAACCTGAACTAGGGTTGGTTTTAATCGTGCTATTTAAGTTCACATCTGAACTTTCTTGTTGTACCATGTGCTAGTCAACTAGAATCATTCAGTGGGACCTTAATTGTGTCTGTCAAAAGGTCGTTGTCTGTTGCAGTACCTCTAGAAAAGTCCCGTGTTGGTTTGCACTCGGACGTTTCACATTTTTAAATAAAAAAGGGTGGTGTGTATTTTGTACATTCAGAGGTGGGTGCTTGTGTTTAGACCTTGAACCTACATGTTCAGAGTTGATTTTTACCAACATGTGCATCTTTAAAAATTCTCAACAAATTTTAATGTACATTTGCACAAGTATGTAAACCTTGAACCTACATGTTCAGAGTTGATTTTTTTTTTTTTTACAATTCTTCAAAATGCAACCTTAAATTCAAGCAAACATCCTTGCGGGTACAGTAGCTTTTCCCAAAAAGCTGTTTTACTTTGAATTTATTGAATATGAAGGACAAACTAGTACACGATGTTTCCGCTGTTTATAAATAATAATTGTAATCCACTTAGTTTAAATGGTTTGATTCTCTGCCGCAATGATTAGTTTAGAAGCTTTTGTAGTTTTTACTTTTTCTGAACTATCTGGCACAAAAAATTGGCATAGCTGAAAATTGATAATTTAGCTTATTCAAATATTTCGACGTTTGCTTCTATTTTGTGGAATTACATTTCAAGCACAACAGGTTCACAAGTACTGGGGATAGCTTAGGTGTGCTGTGCCGTCTACTTCATCAATTATCCTTTTGCTTTTGTTTCGATACTGTTGATGTTATTCTCCTGCCTATCTTACTGTCACTTTTTGTCGGCGTATTTCTGTTTTTAAAACACATCGCACTAGAGGCACTCCGTGTTTGTTGATTTCCCCCCTGGCAGTGTTTCTCTATGTAGGTGTGCTGATTTAGTTTAGATCCACCTTCTCTGAATACCTAGATTTGCATTTGTGGTATCATCATCATCATCTTATGTTCGTTATTGTTGGATCCATATTAGGGCAGATGCAATTATACTTCTGCTGACTTTGACGCTGTGCATGTATATGTTATACAGCTTGCTTCAGTGTTCATGTGAGAGGATCTGAATACATCCCTATGCTGGGAACATCTGGCGAGTCAGACTACGCCTTCTTCGGTGCCGCCGATTATGACCAATGAAGCCAGACTGCCTAACAGGCATGTTTCTGGGACCTATCTCAAAAAAGAAGCTTTGAACACGACTATTATTTGTTGCTTGTGCACATCACACCGTAGAACATGTAATCCCGGCCCTCAGCTACCTGTATTCTGTAGCATTGCAAGACTAACCTTCTAGCATTATTCTTCTATGCACTGGTTGTTTCTGTTTCTTTATCTTCTGATGCTCTTTTCTCCCCTCCAGAAAGTCTCTTGAGTGCTCTGAACCATTTGCTCTAATCACCTGATATGCCTTCGGACCTCACCTAAGTAGAGAGAAAATAATTGTCTTGTTAATACAATTTCAAGAAAAATATCAAATCTTCAATTAGTTTGGATTGCTTACCGCATGTGTCACGTGGCAAGTCTTAATTAAGGGCGCGTTCGGTGGCCCTCCGCTCCGCTCTGCTCCTGGAGCGGATGGAGCTGGAATTATAATCCCTGGAGCGAGCTAACAGCTGCTCCGTAGATTCTTGGATTTGAAGGAGCGGTGGAGTGTCGAACGCGGCCTAAGTGAGGTGTACATGATAATTCTCTCATGCGGCCACCTTGGAACATTGGGAGAGGTCGTATCCTGCCCATAGGAAATTGGCCAGCGGTAGCCGCGGATCAACAGGCCTAGTTTTCAGTTGGTCACTGCACGGGCGTTGGATACATGCTGTGTGTGGCCGTCGGATGTCTTCCCATGTCGTTTCTTCTCCCCCAAAAGATCAAATCCGACTAGCGCCATCTGAAGAAAGGAGCAGCGGCGCTGTTTGACAGTTGCCGTGAACGAGCGAGGTGACCAGCCTGGAAGCACCAGCGCCGGTCGCAGCGCCCCATTGACAAGCTCGCGCCTCGGTTTGCTGATCGCAGCAAAAACTCCTGCTGGTAGTAGCCAACATGTGTGCCAGTTCGAGCAAAAGACCTCATCGGTGCTGCCACCCCGTCGCCATTGTAGCAAAACTGCTCAACGATGGTAGCTTTTGTGGTTGCCGGATGCAACAAAACATGGTGCCACCCCCTGTCTCCCCCAAACCACGCCCATCGATTGGAGCAAAAAAAATCCACCAGTCCAAGCTTCTTTTGTTGCTGGTTGTAGCTATCTCGGCATGACATCTTGCCGCCATTGCATCACCTTTTGCCGGTTGCAGCAAAATAGAGGACCTGTTCTAGCATCCGGTGGTTCTTGTTGTAGCACCGATATTTGTTGGTTGTAGCTCGTGGACGAAGCCATTGCAGCAAACCGCGACCGCGGTCTCCAGCTCGCTGGGCGCGTGGTTCCATCATCCCTGTGGTTGGCGGTTCGAGCTCGTCGCATCGTTGTGGCCCGATGGTCATAGCCATGGAAATCAAAGAGCGGCGGGCAGGCGAGGTGGGTGCTCCCTTGGAGGGACGAGGATGGGGTGCTCTCGATGAAGGAGAGGTAGAAGATGATGCTCGCAATGGAAAAAATGGAGATAAGGATAAGGGCAGTGGGTGGTGGGCCATGTGAAACGTGGCTCGCGCAGCCGATGGAAGTTTTGGCTAATCAGCCGAAATGAGTCCGAGTGAAAGGATCGATATGGTTGACTAGAGGGGGGATGAATAGGCAACTACCAAATTTTAAGTTTTCTTATCAAATTAGGGTTATCAACAAATAAGTTGTCTAGATATGCAACTAGGTAAGCAACATATATGATGCTAACAATACAAGCAACACAAGCAATCAAATGATACAACACAATAATAGCTTGCACAGAGTAAAGGTAAGAAATAACCACAAATGGAGCCGGTGGAGACGAGGATGTGTTACCGAAGTTTCTTTCTTTTCAAGGAAAGCACGTCTGCATTGGAGCAGTGTGGAGGCACAATGCTCCCCAAGAAGCCACTAGGGACATCGTATTCTCCTCACGCCCTCACACAATGCGAGATGACGTGATTCCATTAGTGGTGTCCTTGAAGGTGGCGACCGAACATTTACAAACAAGCTTGGGGCAATCTGCACAACTTAATTGGAGGCTCCCAACAACACCACGAAACTTCACCACAATGAAATGTGCCTTTGAGGTGACCTCAACCGCCTAGGGTGCTCAAACACCCAAGAGTAACAATATCCGCAAAGGATTAGTGGGGGGAATCAAATTTCTCTTGGTGAAAGTGTAGATCGGGGCCTTCTTAACCAATCCCTAGAAAATCAACAAGTTAGATTGGCTAGGTAGAGAGATCGGGCGAAAATTTGCTTTGGAGCAACAATGGAGTTTGGGAGAGGAAGAGGTAAGACTTCTTGAGGAAGAAGACCCCCTTTTATAGTGGGGAACAAATCCAACCGTTATGCTCTTCTCAGCCCGCACACAAATGGTACTATCGCTGCGGAAGCGGTACTACTGCTTCCTACAGTATGCCAAGGAGAAAGAGGAAAGACGGGAGAACAGAGTGACGAGCCACTACTAGGAAAAGGGCTATAGATGAAATTGACACTAATGGCGCACCAGGCAAGTGGTGCGCCACTACTATATACTAATGGCGCACCATGTGCTGGTGCGCCATTAGTGTCTTCCACACTAATGGCGCATCCTGACAAAGTGCGCCATTACTAGTTCTAACTAGTAATGGCGCACCACAACCACGGTGTGCCACTACTAACAATTATATATATATATATATATATATATATATATATATATATATATATATATATATATATATATATACACAAAACTAGTTATGGCGCACCCTAACTGGTGCGCCATTGATATACCTCTCGATCTGTTCCAAAACTCCCTCTCCATCTGTTCCTCCCTCCCTCGCTCCCACATCGGCGCCGACCCCACCCCCACCCCCGCCGGCGACCTCGCCCTCTCCCCCACCGAGCTTCTCTCCCCACCCTAGGTCGAGGAGCCGCAGATCGAGCAGGTCAGGCCCGATCCGCCAGCGGCGCTTCCCCGATCCGCGTGGTCTCCAAGGGCCGCCTCCCCTGGTTCGCCGCCTCCCATCGTCTCTTCCTCCCTCGATCTGCTCCGCCGCCCCGGTTCCTTCCGATTCTCGCCGCCGGCTTACTCTTCTCTCCTCTCTCTCTCGATCTGCAGCACCATAGGGGAGTCACGGACGGGGCAGAGGAACCTCCTCTCTTGATCTGGAGCTGCGTGTCGGCGTTCTTGCAGCGGGGCGGAGGGCTAGGTGGGATTCCGGTGGGCTAACGGCGGCGGCAGAGACGCAACACACTCTTCTCTCCTCAAGGTACGAGCCTCTCTCAGATCCCCGTGTATATGCTACAGGTGGAACTTTTTTTACTCATGGATTTGTCCAGCCGAGAGAGAGAGAGAGAGTTTGGATCGTGGTTGCTTTTTGATTCATGACTGCTTGTTGATCCAATATTTACTCAAATTAATGTTGTCCAGTATATGTCTGCAATATATGCTAATGGTGGATAATGTTGTCCAGTACGAGCCTCCTCTGCAGCAGAGCTCCGGCTGTGTTGGTAGTCACACCGTGGCACTGGTGTGGCTGAGTTTCTGCTACGGCTACAACCCCTCTTGGTGAGCTCCTCCTTTCCTCTCTCTGTTCTCTCTATGATCTAACCCTAGTTCATGTTTTAGATGCTTTGGTAGTCCTGCTAGTTCTGGCTGTATGTTCCAGATGAGCATCAATTAATTTTGGTGCTCTCTGTGATAGCTATATCTTGATCTAGGGTTGCCAGTTGCTGTGCTCTAGGTCATTTGTGATGGCTCTCTGTGGTGGTCATCTTGCTCACTGAACCTGCTGCATACATGCTCCTGTGGGTGCTGTTGGCTATCTAAGTGTGTGTGTAATTTAACTTGGGTGCTGTTGGCTATCTAAGTGTGTGTGTAATTTAACTTATGCTAGGGTTCTGGGCTGTTAATTTAACTTGGCTGCTCTCTGTATTTGTGGCACTCTAATTGGCTTAGCTATTGGATTTTCTAACTAGTTTTAGTTGCTCAAATGCATAGGTACACCTGTGCATTTGTGGTGGCTTTAACTGGGTAAAATCCAATTGGTCTTGGTCATTTGGACAGTGCAAATGATCTGATCTTGCACTACTGGTTGTTCTATTTTTGTTGTTGCTGCTGTTTTTCTGCCTATAAGGGCTGAATTCGTTCTACCATGCTGCTAGACATTACTAATGTTTGATTAAATAAGCATGGGAAACATTCAGATGTTAACTTCTTTTCTTTCTACCATGCTGCTAGACATTACTAATGGCATGTTCAAGCTTCTTGGCAGCATGTTAATAAATAATATGGCATCTGATTGAATAACTTTAAATGCATGCAAGATTGGATAAGCATGGGGGGAAGCAGCCACCGCCGCTCTGCCTCATCGGAGTACGAGTTGGATGCTTTCGAGTTCTTCAATATCATACTTTCTTCTTCTGTATCAGCCACGAGGCAGGTATATAAAACGAGAGATCTCCCCTTCACCCATCTCATTATGATAACTCTGTTGTTTGCTACATCACTCCTTGTCCCAAATTGCAGAGGCTGCCTGACACTTTTATGAAGATGCTGGGTGAAGATCCGCCAGATAATGTGAAGCTCCGACAGGCCTGCAGCGGGGTTCGCAGGCTGTGGGACGTGGAGTTGGTGATCGAGGAGGGCCACATGTACCGGTGTAGTGGCTGGGAGAAGTTCTATAGTGCCTACGACCTGCGGACCGGGTACTTTCTTCTCTTTAGGTACGATGATGACGCCACAATGCTCATCATGAAGGTTTTCAATGCGACTATGTGTCGCATGCGCTACGCTGACGATGAAGATGCCAGTGCGTTCTGCCTCTTCTTATTCCTCTACATTTGGCTTTGTCTCACATCGATTGTTAACGGTCATTGTTGCATTTGGACAGGCAATGGGAGCAGCAGCAGCGACACTGGCTACAGCCAAAGCAGCAGTGATTTTGGCTGTAGCAAAAGCAACAGCGATTCTGGCTTTAGCGAAAGCAGCTGCGATTCTGACAACAAGAAGGATGATCCGGACTGGAGTGGGGGAGAAGAGGAGCAGAGTGGGGATGAGGAGCTGCAGGATGACGATGGGCATCAGGCTGAGGATGACCTAGCGCTGGTGGTGGCTGACCAAGGGCAAGAGATGGTGGTGGCTGACCATGGACTAGAGATGGTGGTGGCTGACCATGTGCAAGAGATGGTGGTGGCTGACCATGGGCAAGAGATGGTGGTGGCTGAGGATGACCTAGCGATGGTCGTGCCCGTCCTGCCTGAAGGTGGCCTCGCGATGGTGGTGGTGCCTGACAATGACCACGCACCGGTGGTGGCGCCGGCGATCCCACAGCTGGGCGACATGACCACGCCAATTGTGGTAGAAGACTACATCCCACAGCTGCCTCCACCGCCTCGCCGCTCTTGGCGCATCAGGCTGAGGAAGGAGAAGGAGAAGAACAATGAGAACTGAACTATGTTAGGTATGTCAGATCTCCAAAATGATATATATATATATACTTAGTTACCTATGTTATCTCTAATATGCTTAGTTTCCTATAGGTTAGCTCCAAAATAACTTATGTTAGCATAAAATGATCAAGTTTACATAATAAGCTTATAGTCTTCTTCTTATTCTTCTTCTTTTCCAAAATGACATAGGTTAGCTTCATTTTACCTAAGTTGGCTCTAATATGCTAACTTAGAGCTTATATGCTTAGTTTCCTATAGGTTAGCTCCAAAATTACTTATGTTAGCACAAAATGATCAAGTTTACATAATAAGCTTATAGTCTTCTTCTTATTCTTCTTCTTTTCCAAAATGACATAGGTTAGCTTCATTTTACCTAAGTTGGCTCTAATATGCTAACTTAGAGCTTATATGCTTAGTTTCCTATAGGTTAGCTCCAAAATTACTTATGTTAGCACAAAATGATCAAGTTTACATAATAAGCTTATAGTCTTCTTCTTATTCTTCTTATTCTTCTTCTTATTCTTCTTCTAGTATTCTTCTAGTGTTCTTCTTCTTCTAGTATTCTTCTAGTCTTCTTCTTCTTCTTCTTCTTCTTCTTCTTCTTCTCTTCTTCTTCTTCTAACTTCTTGTTTATCATTTTGCAGATTTGATTTAATTCACGGAAGCTTGCATGGATGGAGTGCTTCTTTTCCATTTGTGTTTTTATTTTGTATCAATGTGAAACTTTTGTGAATTGATGGATAACGGTGTTGGATGAACAATGTGAAACTTTTGTAATATGTAACGATGGAACTATGTGTTGGCTATGTATGTATATATGATGAAACTTGTGTGTTGGATATGATTGTTATATGGATGCTTGTTGTATATATATGTGTTGGATATCTCATATGTGAAATAGTGCATGAGATTAAGAAAAAAACGATTTTTTAAAAAATATGTTACTAATGGCGCACTTCCATGTGGTGCGCCATTAGTATACCAGATACTAATGGCGCACCTGTGGGACACTAATGGCGCACCTGTGGTGCGCCATTACTAAAATATACTAGTGGCATGGTACTAATGCCGCACCTGTAGTGCGGCATTAGTAGCCAAAACAGGTGCGCCATTAGTAGGCTTTTTCCTAGTAGTGAGCGGTAGTAGCAGCGGTGGTAGGGGCGGTACTACCGCCTCTACTGCCGCTCCCACTTCCGCTTGTCCTGCAGGGTCTAACGAGGTTGCACGGTAGAGACCCAAAGGTACTACCATAGAACCCAACACTAAAAGTCGAGACCACGACAGTGAGCGGTAGTACAAGCGGAACTAGCAGTGGTACTACCGCTGCCGCCCGCAGTACTACCGCCTGCAGCTCTCCACCACTTCTTCAGCAAAATAGAGAAACTACTCCAAAGAAGCGGAAAGATGAGATGGGTGCAATATGAGTGTGTACGCGATGATTCCACCCAAACCTTTCCAAAGAGGACCCCTCTTGATAGTACGGTTTATCCTACGACTCAAATCCACTGAAAAGAAACACAGGAAAATAAACCGTCTTCTGTAGTGGGCTTCGAGGGCTCAAATCGTGTTGTGCCATATGTTTGATAATCTGAAATGCTCAATGCACACGATTAGTCCGCGAACACATTGTCATCAATCACCAAAATCACTTAGGGAGGAATATGCCCTAACAATCTCCCCCTTTTTGGTGGATTGATGACTACATGGGATTTGCACTAAAGATACAGCAACGAGGTGTGCAAACTCACAGTCTACAAAATATAGACGGGCTCCCCTAGATGTGTGCACTACTTTAGATATGCTTTTGGAATGCAAAGTGCACACATTTAGGATCAACACTCCCCCTATATTTTATAGACCAAGGAATACTTGCTAACCCTCCAGGCAACCCAGCAGCAGACCATATCAACTCTGGTTAAACCGTTTGCGATCAAAGCTCAAACCTTGGAAAAAGAGGAGGCATATAGACCGCGCTCTGCAGCAATCAATCGACCTGGAAGCGGGCCACTGGTGGTGAGCTGGTAGGGGCGATAACCCGACAAAGGGTTCTCTCCAGCTGGGGAAGTGTCTTTGCAATAAAACCAAGTGTAGTTCCAATCTTTTGGATGACTTGGCAGCGCGGCTGACGGGAAGGTTACATCCCTCCGCCTCTGAATAGAGACACCTCCAAGTTCAAGGCCGAGCCCATCGGTCATCTCAGTCTGGCGGTTGATATAGTAATAGTCTCTGGAAAAGATCAATGGAAAGCTCTTCCCCAAGATACACTTCGCAAAACACTTGGAAGTTGCATATGTTGGAAATAGAGTTGGGGCCAATGTCTTGTGGATGAAGGTTGTAGAAATGTAAAACATCCCGGATTTTTTTGATCCGGGAGGTGAGAAGCCACGGAGAAGGTGATCCATGAAAACCACAAACTCCCCTTCTTGGGGCTTAGGGGGACATTCAGGGCCTGGAATTTGCCAGTGGATGACATCTTTGGCGGCTAAAACACCCATCACTACAAAAAAGACACATCCGTGACATTTTGGGCTGAACGAAAAAAATTCTGTCATGCTTATGACACTTCTATGACGATAATTGTGACAAAATCCGGTATCATCATAGATGTGGTGGGCTCCTACTTCTATGACAAAAAATCATGACAGAAAATGGGATTTTCGTCCTGGGCGAGCGGGAGACGCAGCTGCATGACATTCTTTGGGCCGTCATGATGGAAAAAACCATGGTAGAAGCGAGGGCGAGGAAAATATACGGGTGTTACCGGTTACGGTGGGTGGTCGGGGCCGAGCGATGCACAGAGGTTTACGTGTTTCTCTTGTACACGTACACGCGTTTGTGCAAGGCGTTGCGCTCTAACTGAACCCGAGCGAGGCGTTGGGCTCTAACTGAATCCGAGCGATTGCACTAGCTACGTTACTGAACCCTGATCGATCATTTGCTATTAACTGAACCCGATCGAGCAATTCCTTCGCTACTGCTGCTAATTGAAGCCGATCGATGCTGCTTCTGGATGAACAGTGAGCGTTGTTGGGGGGGGGGTTGGATGAACAGTTCGCGGTGGGGGGTTGGATGAACAGGACCCCGTGGTAGTAAAGGCCGTTGCCGCTGGGTGAACATGACCCAGATCGAGCCGGTTGGGGTGGATGAACAGGACCCTGTGGATGGCTGGATGAACAGGACCCCGTGGAGGGCTGTGATACGTCTCCAATGTATCTATAATTTTTTATTGTTCCATGCTATTATATTATCTGTTTTGGATGTTTGATGGGCTTTAATATGTTGTTTTATATTATTTTTGGGACTAACCTATTAACTGGAGGCCCAATGCCAGTTTCTGTTTTTTTTCCTATTTTAGAGTTTTGCAGAAAAGGAATACTAAACAGAGTCCAAACAGAATGAAACCTTCGCTACTATCTTTCTTGGACCGAAAGCAATCCAGGCGACTTGGAGTCGAAGTCTAGAACTCCATGAGGAAGCCACGAGGCAGGAAGGCGCGCCTAGGGAGGGTAGGCGCGCCCCCCAACCTCGTGGGCCCCTCGTAGCTCCACCCACATACTTCTTTCGCCTATATATACTCTTATACCCTAGAAACATCAGGGAGAGCCACGAAACCACTTTTCCACCACCGCAACCTTCTGTACCCGTGAGATCCCATCTTGGGGCCTTTTTCGGCGATCTGTCGGAGGGGGAATCGATCACGAAGGGCTTCTACATCAACACCATCGCCTCTCCATTGAAGCGTGAGTAGTTTACCATAGACCACCGGGTCCATAGTTATTAGCTAGATGACTTCTTCTCTCTATTTGATTCTCAATACAAAGTTCTCCTCGATGTTCTTGAAGATCTATTCGATGTAATACTCTTTTGCGGTGTGTTTGTCGAGATCCGATGAATTGTGGATTTATGAACAAGATTATCTATGCATATTATTTGGTTCTTCTCTGAATTCTTTTATGCATGATTTGATATCTTTGCAAGTCTCTTCAAATTATCGGTTTAGTTTGGCCTACTAGATTAATCTTTCTTGCAATGGGAGAAGTGCTTAGCTTTGGGTTCAATCTTGCGGTGTCCTTTCCCAGTGATAGTAGGGGCAGCAAGGCATGTATTGTATTATTTCCATCAAGGATAAAAAGATGGGGTTTATATCATATTGCTTGAGTTTATCCCTCTACATCATGTCATCTTTCTTAAAGCATTACTCCGTTCTTATGAACTTAATACTCTAGATGCATGCTGGATAGCGGTCGATGTGTGGAGTAATAGCAGTAGACGCAGAATCGTTTCGGTCTACTTGACATGGATGTGATGCCTATATTCATGATCATTGCCTTAGATATCTTCATAACTATGCGCTTTTCTATCAATTGCTCGGCAGTAATTTGTTCATCCACCATAATACAGGCTATCTTGAGAGAAGCTACTAGTGAAACCTATGCCCCCCGGGTCTCATTCCTATTATATTACATCTCTTTTATTTACATAACATCTCATTTACTATTTTACAATCTTTACTTTCCAATCTATACAACAAAAATACCAAAAATATTTACTTTACTATCTCTATTAGATCTCACTTTTGCGAGTGACCGTGAAGGGATTGACAACCCCTTTATCGTGTTGGTTGCAAGTTTCTTGATTGTTTGTGCAGGTACTAGGTGACTTGTGTGTTGTCTCCTACTGGATTGATACCTTGGTTCTCAAAACTGAGGGAAATACTTACGCTACTTTGCTGCATCACCCTTTCCTCTTCAAGGGAAAACCAACACATGCTCAAGAGGTAGCAAGAAGGATTTCTAGTGCCGTTGCCGGGGAGATCTATGCCAAGTCAAGACATACCAAGTACCGACCATAAACTCTTCTCCCTCGCATTACATTATTTGCCATTCGCCTCTCGTTTTCCTCTCCCCCACTTCTAAAACGATTTTCGAAAACCTTTGCCTTTTCTTCGCCCCTCTTCCGTTCATCTCTTTTCGCTTGCTTCTTGTGTGCTTGTGTGTTGGATTGACTGTTTGTCACTATGGCTCAAGATAATACTAAATCGTGTGGATTTTCCAATACCAACAACAGTGATTTTATTAGCACTCCGATTGCTCCTACTACCGATGCTGAATCTTGTGAAATTAATACCGCTTTGTTGAATCTTGTTATGAAAGATCAATTTTCTGGCCTTCCTAGTGAAGATGCCGCTACCCATCTAAACAACTTTGTTGACTTGTGTGATATGCAAAAGAAGAAATATGTGGATAATAATATTGTTAAATTGAAGCTATTTCCGTTTTCGCTTAGAGATCGTGCTAAAACTTGGTTCTCTTCTTTGCCTAAAAATAGTATTGATTCATGGAATAAGTGCAAAGATGCTTTTATCTCTAAGTATTTTCCTCCCGCTAAGATCATCTCTCTTAGGAACGATATTATGAATTTTAAGCAACTTGATCATGAGCATGTTGCACAAGCTTGGGAGAGGATGAAATTAATGATACGTAATTGCCCTACACATGGTTTGAATTTGTGGATGATTATACAGATCTTTTATGTCGGACTGAATTTTGCTTCTAGAAATCTTTTAGATTCGGCCCCGGGAGGCACTTTTATGGAAATCACTTTAGGAGAAGCTACTAAACTCCTAGACAATATTATGGTTAATTATTCTCAATGGCACACCGAAAGATCCACTAGTAAGAAAGTTCATGCAATTGGAGAGATTAATGTTTTGAGTGGAAAGATGGATGAACTTATGAAATTGTTTGCTAATAAAAGTGTTTCTTCTTATCCTAATGATATGCCTTTGTCCACTTTAATTGAGAATAATAATGAATCTATGGATGTGAATTTTGTTGGTAGGAACAATTTTGGTAACAACGCGTATAGAGGAAACTTTAATTCTAGGCCGTTTCCTAGTAATTCCTCTAATAATTATGGTAATTCCTACAACAACTCTTATGGAAATTTTAATAAGATGCCCTCTGATTTTGAGACTAGTGTTAAAGAATTTATGAGTTCGCAAAAGAATTTCAATGCTTTGGTTGAAGAAAAATTGCTTAAGATTGATGAGTTGGCTAGGAACATGGATAGAATTTCTCTTGATGTTGATTCTTTGAAACTTAGATCTATTCCACCTAAGCATGACATCAACGAGTCTCTCAAAGCCATGATATTTCCATTGATGAGTGCAAAGAAAGAACCGCTAGGATGCGTGCAAAAAAAGATTGCTTTGTGAAAGCGTGTTCTTCTAGTTTTCATGATAATAATGATGAAGATCTAAGAGTGATTGATGTGACTCCTATTAAATCTTTGTTTTCCAATATGAATCTTGATAAAGATGGGACTGGAGATGAGTCAACTTTAGTTAAAAGGCATCCCAATGATTTGGAGTTTTTAGATCTTGATGCAAAAATCAATAAAAGTTGGATTGAAGAGGTCAAAACTTTCCATACCAATGAACCCACTATTTTGGATTTGAAGGAATTTAATTATGATAATTTCTCTTTGATAGATTGTATTTCCTTGTTGCAATCCGTGTTAAATTCTCCTCATGCTTATAATCAAAATAAAGCTTTTACTAAACATATCGTTGATGCTTTAATGCAATCCTATGAAGAAAAGCTTGAACTAGAAGTTTCTATCCCTAGAAAACTTTATGATGAGTGGGAACCTACTATTAAAATTAAGATTAAAGATTATGAATGCTATGCTTTGTGTGATTTGGGTGCTAGTGTTTCCACGATTCCAAAAACCTTGTGTGATGTGCTAGGTTTCCGTGAATTTGATGATTGTTCTTTAAATTTGCATCTTGCGGATTCCACCATTAAGAAACCTATGGGAAGGATTAATGATGTTCTTATTGTTGCAAATAGGAATTATGTGCCTGTAGATTTCATTGTTCTTGATATAGATTGCAATCCTACATGTCCTATTATTCTTGGTAGACTTTTCCTTAGAACAATTGGTGCAATTATTGACATGAAAGAAGGAAATAATAGATTACAATTTCCGTTAAGGAAAGGAATGGAACACTTTCCTAGGAAGAAAATTAAATTGCTTTATGAATATATTATGAGAGCCACTTATGGATTGCATACCAAAGATGGCAATACCTAGATCTATCCTTGCTTTATGCCTAGCTAGGGGCGTTAAACGATAGCACTTGTTGGGAGGCAACCCAATTTTATTTTTGTTATTTGATTTTTGCTCCTGTTTAATAATAAATAATTCATCTAGCTTCTGTTTAGATGTGGTTTTATATTTTAATTAGTGTTTGTGCCAAGTAAAGCCTTTAGGATCTTCTTGGGTGATAGTTGTTTGATCTTGCTGAAAAAATAGAAATGTTTACGCTCACAAAATTAATTTTCATTGTTTACCAGAGAGCGATAAAATACCCACTCCACTTTAAGTAGATCAATATGAAAATTTCTCAGGCCGCCCTAATTTTTCAGAATTTGTGGAGTTACAGAAGTATTCGAAAGTTACAGATTGCTACAGACTGTTCTATTTTTGACAGATTCTGTTTTTCGTGTGTTGTTTGCTTATTTTGATGAATCTATGAGTAGTATCGGGGGGGTATGAACCATAGAGAAGTTGGAATATAGTAGGTTTAACACCAATATAAATAAAGAATGAGTTCATTACAGTACCTTAAAGTGGTGGTTTATTTTCTTATACTAACGGAGCTCATGAGATTTTCTGTTGAAGTTTTGTGTTGTGAAGTTTTCAAGTTTTTGGGTAAAGATTTGATGGATTTTGGAATAAGGAGTGGCAAGAGCCTAAGCTTGGGGATGCCCAAGGCACCCCAAGGTAAAATTCAAGGACAACCAAAAGCCTAAGCTTGGGGATGCCCCGGAAGGCATCCCCTCTTTCGTCTTCGTCTATCGGTAACTTTACTCGAGGCTATATTTTTATTTACCACATGATATGTGTTTTGCTTGGAGCGTCTTGTATGATGTGAGTCTTTGATTTTTAGTTTACCACAATCATCCTTGCTGTACACACCTTTTGGGAGAGACACGCATGAATCGGAATTTATTAGAATACTCTATGTGCTTCACTTATATCTTTTGAGCTAGATAATTTTGCTCTAGTACTTCACTTATATGTTTTTAGAGCACGGTGGTGGTTTTATTTTATAGAAATTATTGAACTCTCATGCTTAACTTATATTATTTTGAGAGTCTTTTAGAACAACATGGTAATTTGCTTTGGCTATAAAACTAGTCCTAATATGATGGGCATCCAAGATGGGTATAATAAAAACTTTCATATAAAGTGCGTTGAATACTATGAGAAGTTTGATTCTTTATGATTGTTTTGAGATATGAAGATGGTGATATTAGAGTCATGCTAGTAGAGTAGTTGTGTGAGAGATACTTGTGTTAAAGTTTGTGATTCCCGTAGCATGCACGTATGGTGAACCGTTATGTGATGAAGTTGGAGCATGATCTATTTATTGATTGTCTTCCTTATGAGTGGCGGTCAGGGATGAGCGATGGTATTTTCCTACCAATCTATCCCCCTAGGAGCATGTGCGTAGTACTTCATTTCGATAACTAATAGATTTTTGCAATAAGTATGTGAGTTGTTTATGACTAATGTTGAGTCCATAGATTATACGCACTCTCACCCTTCCACCACTGCTAGCCTCTCTAGTACCGCACAACTTTCGCCGGTACCATAAACCCACCAGTTGCCTTCCTCAAAACAGCCACCATACCTACCTATTATGGCATTTCCATAGCCATTCCGAGATATATTGCCATGCAACTTTCCACCGTTCCGTTTATTATGACACGCTCCATCATTGTCACATTGCCTTGCATGATCATGTAGTTGACATCGTATTTGTGGCAAAGCCACCATTCATAATTGTTTCATACATGTTACTCTTGATTCATTGCACATCCCGGTACACCACCAGAGGCATTCACATAAAGTCATATTTTGTTCTAAGTATCGAGTTGTAATTCTTGAATTGTAAGTAAATAAAAGTGTGACGATCATCATTATTAGAGCATTGTCCCAGTGAGGAAAGGATGATGGAGACTATGATTCCCCCACAAGTCAGGATGAGACTCCAGACGAAAAAGATAAAAAAAGAGGCCAAAAAAAGAGAGGGCCCAAAAAAAAGAATGAGAGAAAAAGAGAGAAGGGACACTGCTACTATCCTTTTTCCACACTTGTGCTTCAAAGTAGCACCATGATCTTCATGATAGAGAGTCTCTTATTTTGTCACTTTCATATACTAGTGGGAATTTTTCATTATAGAACTTGGCTTGTATATTCCAATGACGGGCTTCCTCAAATGCCCTAGGTCTTCATGAGCAAGCAAGTTGGATGCACACCCACTTAGTTTCTTTTGTTGAGCTTTCATACACTTATAGCTATAGTGCATACGTTGCATGGCAATCCCTACTCACTCACATTGTTATCTATTGATGGGCATCTCCATGGCCCGTTGATATGCCTAGTTGATGTGAGACTATCTTCTCCTTTTTGTCTTCTCCACAACCACCCCTCTATTCCACCTATAGTGTTATATCCATGGCTCACGCTCATGTATTGCGTGAAGATTGAAAAAGTTTGAGAACATCAAAAGTATGAAACAATTGCTTGGCTTGTCATCGGGGTTGTGCATGATTAAATATTTTGTTGATGAAGATAGAGCATAGCCAGACTATATGATTTTGTAGGGATAGCTTTCTTAGGCCATGTTATTTTAAGAAGACATGATTGCTTTGTTAGTATGCTTGAAGTATTATTGTTTTTATGTCAATATTAAACTTTTGTCTTGAATCTTTCGGATCTGAATATTCATGCCACAATAAAGAAAATTACATTGATAATTCTGTTAGGTAGCAGTCTACATAAAAAATTCTGTTTTTATCATTTACCTACTCGAGGACGAGCACGAATTAAGCTTGGGGATGCTAGATACGTCAACAACGTATCTATAATTTTTGATTGTTCCATGCTATTATATTATCTGTTTTGGATGTTTAATGGGATTTAATATGCTCTTTTATATTATTTTGGGACTAACCTATTAACCGGAGGCCCAGTGCCAGTTTATGTTTTTGCCTATTTTAGAGTTTTGCAGAAAAGGAATACCAAACGGAGTCCAAACGGAATGAAACCTTCGCGATGATCTTTCTTGGACCGAAAGCAATCCAGAAGACTTAGAGTCGAAGTCTGGAACTCCACTAGGAAGCCACGAGGCAGGAGGGCGCTCCCAGGGGGGGAGGCGCGCCCACCCTCATGGGCCCCTCGTAGCTCCACCGACGTACTTTTTTCGGCTATATATACTCTTATACCCTAGAAACATGAGGGAGAGCCATGAAACCACTTTTCCACCGCCGCAACCTTCTGTACCTGTGAGATCCCATCTTGGGGCCTTTTCCGGCGATCTGCCGAAGGGGGAATCAATCACGGAGGGCTTCTACATCAACACCATTGACTCTCCGATGAAGCGTGAGTAGTTTACCACATACCTTTGGGTCCATAGTTATTAGCTAGATGGCTTCTTCTATCTCTTTGATTCTCAATACAAAGTTCTCCTCAATGTTCTTGGAGATCTATTCGATGTAATACTCTTTTGCGGTGTGTTTGTCGAGATTCGATGAATTTTGGATTTATGAACAAGATTATCTATGGATATTATTGAGTTCTTCTCTGAATTCTTATATGCGTGATTTGATATCTTTGCATCTCTTAGAATTATCGGTTTAGTTTGGCCTACTAGATTGATCTTTCTTGGAATGGGAGAAGTGCTTGGCTTTGGGTTCAATCTTGCGGTGTCCTTTCCCATTGATAGTAAGGGCAGCAAGGCGCGTATTGTGTTGTTGCCATCGAGGATAAAAAGATGGGACGAACGTGATGTGTGGAGTAATAGTACTAGATGCAGAATCGTTTCGATCTACTTGACATAGACGTGATGCCTATAGTCATGATCATTGCCTTAGATATCTGCATAACTATGCGTTTTTCTATCAATTGCTCGGCAGTAATTTGTCACCCACCGTAATACATGCTATCTTGAGAGAAGCCACTAGTGAAACCTATGGCCCTCGGGTCTCTTTCCTATTATATTACATCTCTTTTATTTACATCGCATCTTGTTTACTATTTTGTAATCTTTACTTTCCAATCTATACAACAAAAATACAAAAAATATTTACTTTACTATCTCTATTAGATCTCACTTTTGTGAGTGACCGTGAAGGGATTGACAACCCCTTTATCGCGTTGGTTGCAAGGTTCTTGATTGTTTGTGCAGGTACTAGGTGACTTGTGCAATGTCTCCTACTGGATTGATACCTTGCTACTCAAAACTGAGGGAAATACTTACGCTACTTTGCTGCATCACCTTTTCCTCTTCAAGGGAAAACCAACACATGCTCAAGAGGTAGCAGGCTGGTTGAACAGTAGTCGGTGGAGGGCTGGATGAACAGTAGCCCATGGAGGGGTGGTTGAACAGCACCCTGTGGAGAGGGTTGGTTGAACAGTAGCCGGTGGAGGAGCGGTGGAGGCTGGATGAATAGGAGCCCGTGGATGAACAGTCGTATGTGGAGGCTGAAGGAGGTCGATGGTGGATGAACAATAGCCCGTGGTGGCAGTCAACGGTGGAGATGAACAGTATCCCATGGAGTCCTATTTTGCGGTATGCCAACACCCCCCCCGATGAACAGGACCCCCATTTCGACTGTAGCGCTCCAACACAAGTCTGTTTCCTCCGTTTCGCGGCACGCCACACCCCTCCCGATCAACAGGACCCCATTTCAACCGTAGGAGGTCCAAGAGACGTCCGTTTCCTCTGTTTTGCTATACGCCAGACCCCTCCCGATGAATAGGATCCCGTTTCGACCGTGGCCGGTCGAACACAAGGCTGTTTCCTCCTTTCTGTGGTAAGCCAGGCCTCGTTTCGATCGGCTATTCCGTCCAAGCCGGTAGGCTCCCGATGAACATCATGACGACGCAGTTTCTTTGTTCCGAGCCAGCCATGTACACGAGCCCTGGCCGTACGTATGCGCGAGTAGGCGTTCAAGACCCCGCCCGTATGTACGTACGTGGCCATATTTACTTTCTTGAACCCTAGCTGTTGTACATATGTGTACACGATATTAACGGGACTACGTGGCATGCTACGTGCACGCCTCTACTACGGCATGTGCGCACATCTATTATGACACGTGCCCTTCCTTACACAGCCACGGTTCATCGCTGCAACCTGCAGATAGACTGATCAACCAATATGTAATCGCGACCAGAATGACAACGCTACGTACGCTTTCACCAGGTGGGTCCCAACTGTCAGGCACTTCCTTGCATGGAGCTGGTGTGTCCCAACAGTCAGGGGGAACATTTTTTTCGCGAAATATGGTGGCCCATTGATACGTCCATTTTGCATCATGTTTTCTTACTGTTATTTATAATGATTTTATCCATAATAATGCTTTTTGGAGTAATTCTAATGCCTTTTTCTCATAATTTGCAAGGCGCACACCAAGAGGGAGAATTCTTGCAGCTGGAAATCTGGACCTGGAAAAGCTATGTCAGGCCACCTATTCTGCACAACTCCAAACAAGCTGAAACTTCACGGAGATTTTTTATGGATTATTTAAGAATTATTGCAGCAAATAAATACCAGAGGGATCCCACCAGGTGGGCACAACCCACCTGGGCACGCCAGGCAGCCCAAGCGCACCCTGGTGGGTTGTGCCCTCCTCGGTCCACCTCTGGTGCCTATCTTTTGGTATATAAGTCATTTTGACTTAGAAAAAAAATAAGAGGAGGACTTTCGGGACGAAGCGCTGCCACCTCGAGGCGGAACTTGGGAAGAGCACTTTTGCCCTCCGGTGGAGCGATTCCGCCGGGGGAACTTCCCTCCCGGAGGGGGAAATCATCGTCATCATCATCACCAACAACTCTCCCATCTTGGGGAGGGCAATCTCCATCAACATCTTCAACAACACCATCTCCTCTCAAACCCTAGTTCATCTCTTGTGTTCAATCTTGTTACCGGAACTACAAATTGGTACTTGTGGGTGACTAGTAGTGTTGATTACATCTTGTAGTTGATTACTATATGGTTTATTTAGTGGAAGATTATATGTTCAGATCGAATATGCTATTTAATACCCCTCTGATCATGAGCATGTTTATCATTTGTGAGTAGTTACCTTTGTTCTTGAGGTCACACGAGAATTTTTATGCTTGACTTTCTCGTAATGATCAAACCATGCTTAATACTTCTTGTGCTGGTTCTTTTATGAAGAAGACTATTGAATTCCGGTGGGATCTTTTGGAAAGAATTAAACGCAACTCTAAAGATTGGGAACTCGACAAAGGTAAAGAGTCAGGTATTAAACTTGAGTATGATTGTGTTGAATCTTTTATGGATACCGATGCTTTTCAAAAGTTTAGCACTAAATATGGACTTGACTCTGAGATAGTAGCCTCCTTTTGTGAATCATTTGCTACTCATGTTGAACTCCCTAAAGAGAAGTGGTTTAAGTATCACCCACCTATTAAAGAAGAAATTAAAGAATCAGTACCAGTTAAAGAAGAAACTAATGTTGATCCAGTTGTTCCTTCTGCTTATATTGAGAAACCACCTTTCCCTATTAGGATAAAGTAACATGATAAAGTTTCAACTGTGGTTAACAAAAGCTATATCAGAACACCCAAACCTGATGAACAAATTAAAGTTGAACCTAGTATTGCTATGCTTAAAGATCTCTTGGAAGAAGATATGGATGGGCATGTTATTTACTTCTGTGAAGAAGCTGCTAGAATTGCCAAGCCTGATAAGAAAGATAAACATAGACCTGTTGTTGGCATGCGTGTCATCTCAGTTAAAATAGGATATCACTGTTATCATGGTTTATGTGACATTAGTGCTAGCGTGAGTGCTATTCCTTATACCTTATTTCAAGAAATTATGAAAGAGATAGCACCCGCAGAGATAGAAGAAATAGATGTTACTATTAAACATGCTAATAGAGACACTATAGCACTAATTGGGATTGTTAGAGATGTTGAAGTCTTGCGTGGGAAAATAAAATACCCTACTGATTTTCTTGTTCCTGGTTCCCCACAAGATGACTTTTGTCCCATTATTTTTGGTAGACCTTTCTTGAACACTGTTAATGCTAAGATAGATTGTGAGAAACATACTGTTGGTGTTAGTTTTGGTAATGAGTCTCACGAGTTTAATTTTTCCAAGTTTAGTAGAAATCTTCATGAAAAAGAATTGCCTAGTAAAGATGAATTAATTGGTCTTGCTTCTATTGCTGTACCACCTATTGATCCTTTAGAACAATATTTGCTAGACCATGAGAATGATTTTCATATGCATGAAAGAAATGAAATAGATAAAAATTTCTTTGAACAACGTCCTCTACTTAAACACAATTTACCTATTGAAACTCTAGGAGGTCCTCCTCCACCTAAAGGTGATCCTGTGTTTGAATTAAAACAATTGCCAGACACTTTGAAATATTCTTATCTTGATGAAAAGAAGATATATCCTGTTATTATTAGTGCTAACCTTTCAGAACATGAAGAAGAAATATTATTGAAAGTTCTAAGGAAGCACCGAGCTGCTATTGGATATACTCTTGATGATTTAAAGGGCATTAGTCCCACTCTATGTCAGCACAAAATTAATATGGAACCTGATGCTAAACCCGTTGTTGATCACCAACGTCGGTTAAATCCGAAGATGAAAGAAGTGGTAAGAACGGAAATATTAAAACTTCTGGAAGCAGGTATAATCTATCCCATAGCTGATAGTAGATGGGTAAGTCCTGTTCATTGTGTTCCTAAGAAAGGAGGTATAACTGTTGTTCCTAATGATAAGAATGAACTTATTCCACAAAGAATTGTTACAGGCTATAGAATGGTAATTGATTTTAGAAATTAAACAAAGCAAACTAGAAAAGATCATTACCCTTTGCCTTTTATTGATCAAATGCTTGAAACATTATCTAAGCACACACACTTTTGCTTCCTTGATGGATATTCTGGCTTTTCACAAATACCTGTTTCTCAACCTGATCAAGAAAAGACCACTTTTACTTGTCCCTTTGGAACCTATGCTTATAGACGTATGCCTTTTGGTTTATGTAATGCACCTGCTACCTTTCAAAGATGTATGACTGCTATATTCTCTGACTTTTGTGAAAAGATTGTTGAGGTTTTCATGGATGACTTTTCTGTTTATGGGAAGTCTTTTGATGATTGTTTAAGCAATCTTGATCGAGTTTTGCAGAGATGTGAACAAACAAATCTTGTCTTGAATTGGGAGAAGTGCCACTTTATGGTTAATGAAGGCATTGTCTTGGGTCATAACATTTCTGAAAGAGGTATTGAAGTGAACAAAGCTAAGGTTGATGAAATTGAGAAAATGCCATGTCCTAAAGATATAAAAGGTATTCAAAGTTTCTTAGGTCATGCTGGTTTCTATAGGAGATTTATCAAAGACTTTTCAAAAATTTCTAGGCCTCTTACTAGTCTCTTGCAGAAGGACATTCCTTTTGTTTTTGATGATGATTGTTTAGAAGCCTTTGAAACACTTAGGAAAGCCTTAATTTCTGCACCTATTGTTCAACCACCTGATTGGAACTTGCCTTTTGAAATTATGTGTGATGCTAGTGATTACGTTGTTGGTGTTGTTCTAGGACAAAGAGTTGATAAGAAACTTAATGTTATTCATTATGCTAGTAAAACTCTAGATAGTGCTCAAAGAAATTATGCTACTACTGAAAAACAATTCTTAGCAGTTGTGTTTTCTTGTGATAAATTTAGACCTTATATTGTTGATTCCAAAGTAACTGTTCACATAGACCATGCTGTTATTAAATATCTTATGGAAAAGAAAGATGCTAAACCTAGACTTATTCGATGGGTTCTCTTGTTACAAGAATTTGATTTACATATCATTGATAGAAAAGGAGCTGAGAACCCAGTTGCTGATAATTTGTCTAGGCTTGAAAATGTGCTTGATGACCCACTACCTATTGATGATATTTTTCCTAATGAGCAGTTAGCTGCAATAAATGTTTCTCATAGTACTCCTTGGTATGCTGATTATGCTAATTACATTGTTGCTAAATATTTACCACCTAGCTTTACATACCAGCAAAAGAAAAAAATTCTTCTATGATTTAAGACATTACTTTTGGGATGACCCACATCTTTATAAAGGAGTAGATGGTATTATTAGACGTTGTGTACCTGAGCATGAACATGGACAAATCCTATGGAAATGTCACTCCGAGGCTTATGGAGGGCATCATGCTAGAGATAGAACTGCTCACAAGGTATTGCAATCTGGATTTTATTGCCCTACTCTCTTCAAGGATGCCCATAAGTTCATCTTATCTTGTGATTAATGTCAAATAACAGGTAATATCGGTAAGCGTCAAGAAATGCCTATGAATTACTCACTTGCTGTTGAACCATTTGATGTTTGGGGATTTGATTACATGGGACCTTTTCCTTCCTCCAATGGGTATACACATATTTTGGTTGCTGTTGATTATGTTACTAAATGGGTAGAAGCTATTCCAACTAGTAGTGCTGATCACAACACCTCTATTAAAATGCTTAAGGAAGTTATTTCCCAAGGTTTGGAGTCCCTAGATATTTAATGACTGATGGTGGTTCACACTTTATTCATGGTGCTTTCCGTAAAATGCTTGCCAAGTATGATGTTAACCATAGAATTGCATCACCCTATCATCCTCAGTCTAGTGGTCAAGTTGAAATTAGCAACAGAGAAATAAAATTAATTTTGCAAAAGACTGTCAATAGGTCCAGGAAGAATTGGTCTAAGAAATTAGATGATGCACTTTGGGCTTATAGAACAACATATAAAAATCCTATGGGTATGTCTCCTTATAAAATGGTTTATGGAAAAGCATGTCATTTGCCTCTTGAGTTAGAACATAAAGCATATTGGGCAATCAAAGAACTCAATTATGATTTCAAACTTGCTGGTGAAAAGAGGTTATTTTATATTAGCTCATTAGATTAATGGAGAACCCAAGCTATGAAAATGCAAAATTATTTAAAGAAAAAGTTAAAAGATGGCATGACAAAAGAATTCAAACGTGTGAGTTTAAAGTTGGAGAATATGTTCTTTTGTACAACTCTCGTTTCAGATTCTTTGCAGGAAAACTCCTCTCAAAATGGGAAGGCCCATACGTCATCGAGGAGGTTTACCGGTCTAGAGCCATCAAAATAAATAATTCCGAAGGTACTAACCCGAAGGTTGTCCATGGGCAACGAATAAAGCATTATATCTCAGGTACGCCTATTAGTGTTGAAAGTAATATTATCCAAACTATGACACTGGAAGAACACATAAAAGAGTCCTTCCGGAACACTCCAGAATCGTGAAAATAAGGAGGTACATGATACGGTAAGTAAACAGACTCCAAAAAATCGGCAAAAATATTTTTTATCAGTTTTGGAATATTTAAGAATTTTGGGAATAAAGAAACTTCCAGGAAGCGTCCCCTGGTGGGCGCAAGACACTAGGGCGGGCCAGGCTTGCCTGGCACGCCCAGGTGGGTTGTGCCCACCTGGGACACCTTCCGTACTCCATTTTTCTACCATATACTTGTCCTCCAAGATAAAAAATCTATATATACTCCCCGAACCTGCTGATCATTGTATCACAGAGAAATCCTCTGTTCTCTTTTCTTGTTGTTTCTTGTGCAGTTTTGAAAATATATCTTCCCAATACTTTGAGGATGAGAGCTATGTTGCTGATCTCATTGCAAACCCCAAGTCCTATGGGGATGAGAGGCATTATATTTGGACCTCCGAAGAAGAAGAAGATAAATCGGTTCCTCCCTAGTTAAAAAACGAGAGCATGGAGGCGTTATGCAAGAGGATAATAAAACTCGAGATAGATAATTGCGAGTTGATGATGGATAATTTTATTCCCCGTCAGAAGCTGGAGGAAGCAAAGGGCAAACCTTCTACCTTCTCACCACCACCATTACCTTCTTCTTCACCACCATCACCATCTTCAACACCGAAGGAGAATTAAGTATCGGGTATGGGCACCCCCCTTGGCTTCCGCCAAGCTTGGGGGAGGTGCCCTGGTATCGTATCATCCCACTATCTTTTTGCTTTTACTTATTTTAGTTCGATCTTTTGCTTTAGTTGAATAAAGTTTAGTTCGATCCTTTCTTCTTCGAGAGTTTGCTTAGTGATCTATCCTTGTAATCGTGTGCAAGTTATATAATAAATTTAGTATGAGTTTTTGCTTTCTTTACTTTCATGTTGCAAATAAAAGAAAAGAAATAAGAAAGGAAACAAATAAAAGAAATGAATTAAATAAATAAAATATTATATACTAATCCTATGGTAGGTGATGGCACCACATAAGGAAAAGTATATGTAGACAATTTTATTAGAGATTGATAAACATAGCATTAGTCAATGATGGAACTCATGAAAGAATTAATAAGGGAAGAGAAGATTCACATATAAATATACTATCCTAGAAATCTTTTGTGATTGTGAGCCCTCATCAAAATATTATATGCCAAAATTGTTGACGTTGGACAAGGAAGACAACTTAATGATTTATGTTTGTTCATATTCAAATAGAAGTCATATTGTCATAGATCCTTTAACATGTGGTGCTTGCCCCCTATCTTTGCTAGCCAAAAATTTCGCACTAAGTAGAGATACTACTTGTGCATTCAAAAACCCTTAAACCCAAATCTTATTTTCAAGTGTCCACCATACCTACCTAGGGATTGAGCAAGATCCCTCAAGTAAGTTGTCATTGGTGCAAAAAGGCAATAAAAATTGCTTCTAAAAGTGTGAGATCATTTAGTGTAAGTTAAAATTGAGCATTGCACGAACTTGTGATGGTGAAGAATAAAAGCGACAGACTGCATAATAAAGGCTGCTATCACAAGGGGCAATGTAACCTGACATTCTTTTGCACTAAGGGATTGAGCATACAAACAAATAAGCGCATGACAACCTCTGCTTCCCTCTGTGAAGGGCCTATCTTTTACTTTTATGGATTTACTTTTATGCAAGAGTCAAAGTTTTTCTCTCTATTCCTTTCATTTTTTTCCTTTGGCAAGCATCATGTGGTGAGGAAAGATCTAGGCACATATGTCCAGTTGAATATGGGTGGCATGAGTTATTATTGTTGACATCACCCTTGAGGTGAGTATGTTGGGAGGAGAAACCATAAGCCCCTATCTTTCTATGTGTCCAGTTAAAATGTTTTGCTCATGGGTGCGCGTTGAGTGTTAGCAATCACAGAAGACTATATGATGGTTGAGTATGTGGACTTGCCTAAAGGCTCCGACACGTGACTCTTCCTGAAAAGATGATGAATTGTAGTTGCAAAGTTGACTGAGAACATAGTTTGTTGGTTCTAATAGAGTTTTTGCTTTATACTTTGATTGTGTGATGAACTATTACTTACTCATGAGAAGTATATGATAGAAGTTCTATGATGAAAGTCCTATGTTTAATTTTGTTGTTGTTATAATAATCAACATGATGCTTCTATGTCCGTATTTTATTTTTATCGACACCTCTCTCTCAAAGCATCACTACAAAAAAAGACACATCCGTGACATGTTGGGCCGAACGAATTTTTTTTGTCATACTTATGACACTTATATGACGATAATTGTGACAAAACCGGGTATCATCATAGATGTGGTGGGCTCCTACTTCTATGGCAAAAAATCATGACAGAAAATGTGCTTTTCGTCCTGGGCGGGCCGGAGACGAAGCTGCATGACATTCTTTGGGCCGTCCATGACGGAAAAAACCATGGTAGAAGCGAGGGCGAGGAAAATTTCGGGGAGTTCCCGGTTACGGTGGGTGGTCAGGGGCCGAGCGATGCGCGTTTCTCTCGTACACATATGCGCGTGTGTGCGAGGCGTTGGGATCTAACTGAACCTGAGCGAGGCGTTGGGCTCTAACTGAACTCGAGCGATTGCACTGCAGGCTACGCATTATTGAACCCGAGTGATTCCTTCGCTACTGCTGGTAACTGAAGCCGATCGATGCTGCCTCTGGATAAACTATGAGCGTTGCTGGGGTGGTGGTGGATGAACAGTTCCCGGTGGGGGTGGATGAACAGGACCCCGTGGTGTTGCCTCTGGATGAATAGGACCCCGATCGGTCGAGCTGGTTGGGGCTAGATGAACAGGACCCCGTGGAGGGCTGGATGAATAGGACCACCCCGTGGAGGGCTGGATGAACAGTAGACGTTGGAGGGCTAGATGAAAAGTAGCCCGTGGAGGGGTGGTTGAACAGGAGCCCGTGGAGAGGGCTGGTTGAACAGTAGCCGGTGGAGTAGCGCGCGGTGGAGGCTGGATGAACAGGAGCCCGTGGATGAACAGTCGCAGGTGGAGGCTGGAGGAGGTCGACGGTGGACGAACCGTAGCCCGTGGAGGCTGGAGGGGGTCGATGGTGGAGATGAACAGTATCCCGTGGAGTCCTGTTTTGCGGTACGCCACACTCCTCCCGATGAACAGGACCCCCGTTTCGACCGTAGCGCTCCAGCATAAGTCCGTTTCCTCTGTTTTGCGGTACGCCACACACCCTCCCGATGAACAGGACCCCCGTTTCGACTGTAGGAGGTCCGTTTCCTCCATTTTGCAGTACGCCAGATCCCTCCCGATGAGCAGGATCCCGTTTCGACCGTGGCCGGTCGAACACAAGGCCGTTTCCTCCGTTCTGCAGTACTCCAAGCCTCGTTTCCATCGGCTGTTCCATCCAAGCCCTCCCAATGAACAGGACGACGCATTCCGTTCCGACCTAGCCGGTTGGCTCCCCATGAACACGACGACGATGCTGTTTCTCTGTTCTGACCCAGCCATGTACGCGAGCCCTAGCCGTACGTATGCGCGAGTAGGCGTTCGAGACCCCGCCCGTATGTACATACGTGGCCGTATTTTATTTCTTGCACACTGGCCCCTATACGTACGTGTACATGCTACGTGCGCGCCTCTACTACGACACGTGCGCACCTCTACATGGACCAGTATGTACGAACACGTTCGCGACCAGAATGACAACACTACGTACGCTTCGACCAGGTGGGTCCCGAATGTCTGGCACTTCCTTGCGTGCGAAGATGTAGCTGGTGGGTCCCAGCAGTCAGGGGGGCGAATCGGTTTTTTTGCCTGGACGCACTTCCTTGCGTGCAAAGATGTCACTGGTAGGTCGTAGCAGTCAGGGGGGAAACGTTTTTTCTCGCGAAATACGGTTTCCCGTCCGGTGGGTCCCTGCTGTCAGGTGGAGGAATCATTATTTTCCGCGTAATAAGGAGGCACTTCCTTGCTGCGGTCGTGGACCCAGCTGTCAGCCTCTCCACGTACAGTCCACGTCCGATGGAAGCCGTTCCTTGACCATGTTGACCACGCCACGCCGAGAGCACCAGGGCGGTGGACGACGGCGAGGCCTAGGAAGAGGACGACGCGGAGCCGGGGAAGACGCGAAATTGGAAGCCCAGGCGTAGAGGAGTATGATGGTTCACTGGTTCGCTGCGGTGTGAGGCTGCCGTCGCCGCAGAACAACAGGGGTGTGGGTGAGTAGAAGGATGGCCTGGCTAGCGGTGGGAGTAGTAGGGGGCGGTGAGGCCTTCGCCGCATCGCAGCCGGCCATGGGAGGAAGGAGCACGAGGCACGACTGACGCTGGTTTGGGCGGTTGGAGCAAGAATACCAGAGGTTGAAGAAGCACTACGGCCATTGGATGGACATCGTACGGTCACTGGAGCTAGAATCGTGCATATTGACTAAGTTGAAAAAGCCCTCCGTCCCCGTCAACTTAGTAGGCCCACAAGTCAGGCTGCCACTATACTAGGTCCCAGCTAGCAGGGGAGTATTCATTTTTTTTGTGCATAATAAGGAGGCACTTCCTTGCATGTGAAGATGTAGCTGGTGGGTCCCAGGAGTCAGGGGGGAAACGTTTTTTCGCGAAATACGGTGGCCCGTCCGGTGGGTCCCAGATGTCAGGTGGAGGAATCATTATTTTGCGTGTAATAAGGAGGCACTTCCTTGCGGCCGCCGTGGACCCAGCTGTCAGCCTCTCCATGTACAGTACTCTTCCGATGGAAGTCGTTCCTTGAGCACGTTGACCACACCGCGCCGAGAGCACCAGGGCGGTGGACGACGGCGAGGCCTAGAAAGGGGACAACACAGAGTCGGGGAAGACGCGGCAGTGGATGCCCACACGTAGAGGAGTATGAGAGTTCACTGGTTCGCTACGGTGTGAGGCTGCCGTCGACGCAGAATAACAGGGGGTGTGGGTGAGTAGAGGGATGGCATGGCCAGCGGTGGGAGTAGTAGGGGGCGGTGAGGCCTCCGTGGCATCGCAGCCGGCCACGGGAGGCAGGAGCACGAGGCACGACCGGCGCTGGTTTGGGCAGCTGGAGCAAGAAGACCAGAGGTTGAAGAAGCACTACAGCCGTTGGATGGACATCATACGGTCACTGGAGCTAGAATTGTGCATATTGACTAAGTTGACAAAGCCCTTCATCCCCGTCAACTTAGTAGGCCCACAAGTCAGCCTCCCACTATACTGGGTCCCAGCTAGAGGGGGAGTATTCATTTTTTTGTGCGTAATAAGGAGGCACTTCCTTGCGTGTGAAGATATATCTGGTGGGTCCGAGCTGTCAGCGACGATAACATTTTTTTCGCGAAATACAGAGGCCCTTTCGGTGGGTCCGAGATGTCAGGTGGAGGAATCATTATATTGCGTGTAATAAGGAGGCATTTCCGTGCGTGCGGCTGTGGACCTAGCTATCAGCCTCTCCACATACAGTACACTTCAGATGCATGTTGGTCATTGACCATGTTGACCAGGCCGTGCCGAGAGCACCAGGGCAGTGGACGATGTCGAGGCCTAGGAAGGGAATGGCACGGATCCAGGGAAGACTCGGCAGTTGTTTCCCATGCGGAGGGGAGTACGACTGTACGAGGGTTTACTGGTTCGTCTGCCGTCGCCGGAGAATAACAACAGGTGTGGCTGAGTAGAGGGATGGCTAGGCCAACGATGGGAGTACGATGGGGCGATGAGGCCTGCGTGGAAGCACAGCCGACCGCGAGGAGGAGGGAGCAGGCAGTCCCGCCGGCGCTTGTTTGAGCGGCTGGAGCAGGAAGAGCAGATATTGAAGAAGCACGACGGCCGTTGGATGGACATCCAACAGTCACTGCTTGTGCGTCAACCTTTGTTTTAGGAAAGCGTCAAATCTGTGGAAAACAGCATATAACCCATCTGCCATTATTTCTAATAATTTACAGCCCATTTGCTAATTCTTAAGGTTTTTTTGGAGCCCATATTCTTTTTGTTAGCATTATAGCCCATATTGCGGCCACGGTTAAAAAATTATACGAAATTTTGCATATTTCGGTGTAGTCCGAACCGTTTTTAATCCTGAAATTTCAAGTCACATTCAAACTGATTTTATAAATAAATGTATATCAATATAAAATCCAACAAATTGTCCACGCATAAAAATCAATGCAATTTAAAATCTAGAAATGAAAAAAATTAATTTGAAACCAATTCCCGGTTTGATGTGTTTTAAAAATGTACAACCCATTTCTCATTACTGATAGGCCATTTTCTCGGCCAGCCGAATGAAGCTCTCCTCGTCTTGAAAGATTTGCAGCCCAACAGGCCTGACAAAGCGACTTACTTGGCAAATCACAAAAAACTGGGCTAGCCATTTTCAGAAAGAAAAAAAACTACTGGGCTGGTCTATGGTAAACATAGAAGAGAAGGCTGTCTAGACAGGTCAGAGTGCCCCGCACAGCCCAGTTGACACCCAGCTTCCATCTCAAAAACAAATTAGATAAATGCCACTCCAATTATGGCGATTCATAAAAATGCCACTGCAATTTCCAAACTTTAAAAAATGCCACTGCAATTTTTGCAAACTTTGGAAAACGCCACTGCAATTTGCAAACTTTGAAAAACGCCACTCCAGACTTCGAAAAATGCCACTAGAAATGGCATGAAATGGAATTTTTCAAAGTTTGGAAATTGCAGTGGCATTTCTCGGAAACACCAGATTTGGAGTGGAATTTATCAAATTAACCCAAAACAAAAATAACTGGGCAAGCTGCTGGGTCCCTGGTGTCAGCCGCTTGTTGTGCAATTCTATCGCTTATTTACTACATTGTCAATGGCATGGGACCCAGATGTTAGAAATCCATTAGGAGGAGCCATTTTTTATTGGCTTGAAATAAGGAGGCACTTGCTTGTGTACTGCCATGACCTTGGCGGGTCCCTGCTGTCATCCTCTCCACGTACAATCATCTCCTGATTGTGTACGCGTCAACTTGGTAGGCCCACAAGTCAGCCTCTAAACCCATGGAGGACAAATACAACCCATTTATATAAAAAAATAACAGCCCATTCCATATCTTCAAACAGAAAGTTCAACATTCAGAGCAAAGTAACAGGTCTGATCCACATATAGAGTACTGAACTTCCACGTTGACAACCATCATAGCCAAGTTAACTATCTACTCCCACTAATACTCTAGTAGCGTACAAGTACTAACTTACTCTTAGCTAACTAGACGATGCCAGCCGCCATCTGCGGTACACGCTAAACGCCGGCACCGACGTCCTCTGCCTCGCCTCAGACTTGCCAAAGGTGCGATAGGGCGCGTTGCTCGCATACGTTGGCCCTTTCCATGCCGACGTGGTCCACGAAGCTTCGGCTTCTAAGCGGGAAACCCACTTGATGAGCTGGTAGTAAAAATCGGCGTCGCGAATGCGTGCGTGCCCGACAGCCTCCAGGGCTATTTGCCGGGCGCCGGCCTCCACGTAGTCGGCCCAGTTGCGGGCGCTCTGCTCGTGACTCAGAGCGTCGGTGCGCTGCTGCTCCATGTCCCGCTGGCGGCGCAAATCGGCAATACGCTGCTCCTCTGCCAGGTGGTCGTGCTCCAACAACTCCTCATAGTTGCCATCTAAAGACCGATATAATGCCTCCTCCCTCCGTCTGCCTTCCAGTGAAAAACCGAACACGAGTTCCGGTGGTGACCGCCTCCGGTGTCGCCTATCACGGACGGGCAGGGGCATGGCAGACGTGGCGAGAGCGAGGATAAGTGGCGAGCGACGTCGGGCCGGTGGGGGCTTATGAGGATAGGGCGATTTGGGTGATGGTGCCACCGGAGAAGCCCGGAAAACAGTAATTATATGCGGAAGGTAGGCGAACTAGCGTGTCATGGGAAACGCGACGGTCATCGCGGTCATCAAAATTCAATGCATTAGCAGGCATGGCTTAGCGCGCCAGCTTGCCATGGAAAACTAGAAAAACTAAAATTATGACTGTGCCATCCCGTCCCGTCAGTGGTGCGTCCCGTCCATTCTGGGTCAAACGCCGACATGACGGTCAAACGAGTGCACTCGAATCATCCAGATGAGGTACTCCCTCCTTGTCAAAAATGATTCCACCACTCACCATCTACCTTGGTTGGTTAGATTTTTGAATTAAGCCTTGCAAACTGGAAAGGAGGTAGTACGTGCGTGATCCGCTATTTATTCGTGTAGGATCGAGTAGGTCGTTTTTTGAATTGAGCCCTACAAACCGGAAAGGAGGTAGTACGTGCGTGATCCGCTATTTATCCGTGTAGGATCGAGTAGGTCGGATAGTGTATATGTAGGATCGAGTAGGTCGGATGGTGTATGTGTACGATCTCATTAGCTGATGAACGTTCGCTGGGAGATAAGACATTTGCGAATGTTTTTGCTGGCAGTTTCTTCAGATTCGCATGGCATTTTCTTCAGACCAGCTTGTTAGTTTCTTCAGAGGTAGGCATTTTTATTCAAAAAACTACCACTTCGGATCTTGCATCGGAACTAAAACTGCTAGGAGCGCATTAGTAGCTAGTGATCGATCAGTAACTTGTAAACATTGAGCGAACAGAAATAAGGAACTGTTAGTAACTTGTAAACACCGAGAGCACAGAAATAAGGATCATGTTGTTCACAGAAATAAGAGCTGATCCGTTCAAAATGTTCACATGAGACTCACAGGCCTGACATTGTAATATGTTCACATTAGTAGCCCAAATTTAAAACCAACTAGTACGATTCCCATACATAAGATCAACATGTTAATGCATCTCAATGATTCACAGATCATATATAAATATGTAGCTCCAAAATCAAAGGTCTAGAAAAAACATCTGTTCTTCCTACTAACATGGATGCTTCTCTTGGCTAACATTCAGTACAGACTGAAAGACAAATTTGTTTGTGAAGTCTACAATTCCATGTTAGTACCAAAGCAGTGAAGCACCTAGTGTTGGCCAATAAATAGTACAGTACTACTTTTCTGCAGTCCATGAAGTGACTATCCAATCTTTCTGTGTCTATTTTCAAATGGCACTGCATGTAGTGACTATACTATTATCTTGTGCAGTTCAACCAAAATTGCGGTCACTTTGTGTGTTTGCCAAATAGCAACAGGCAGACATCTCTGTCTGCACAAATATCAAGCAACTAGTAAACATATACCCCACCTTGTATTTTTGGTTTAAACATGTCTCTTCTGCTTAGCATCTGTCATGTTTTGCACTGGACAATTTGATATAGTCATGTTTTTCCCTGGACAATTTCATACTGAATTGATTTGCTGGTTCAGAGCAGAAATATAGCGCCTATTCTTCATCAGACCAAGGATATCCATGTTCGCAATGATGGAAGAGGTGAAACCGATACAACCGAAATTGAGCATCCAATCATTGAATCCTGTCCTGCACCTCCAATGTAGGTCCACCCTGCCAATAAATTCACATGCAAACCACTAGTATTACTATCTAATGACAGTAAAAAAAGAGTAGCAAGAAAGTAGCAAACCATGTACCTTCGTAATGAACAGCTCATAGTGCCACCAATTGGATATAAAGGTTTGGAAGAAAACATGCTCCTAATGTTGAACTAGTTGGACTTTTTGTGCAGTTCCACTAAAATCGAGCATCCCTGTTTGCATAGATACTGAAAGTGTGATTACTATAAAAATGGCACTAGTTGAAGCATAGACTCACAAATATAAGCATTCCAATTTCTTAATGGGAAAAGGTAGCAAGACTATTTCTAACCACCTGTTTGAAGGAATAAATAAGGCAACAACGACTGATGTTAGAAAGGCATATATAGTTATTTTTGAAAGAATGATCGATTCCTGACCTTTCCTCTTCTTTTAAGTATATTTTGTGCAGTTCAACTAAAATAAACTGCCATCACCACCTTGACAATTCAGTGACACTGTACAAAAGGAAATGACTTAACATTACATCATGATGTCAGGTATGTAGCCGACAGGCATTAGAGACAAACATACAGACCTCCTCCGATAACATAATGAACATTAATTTTAACAAAGGTGTGACTAGCTTTACCGGGATAATTTGAGTGAACTCTACACCCTCTGTTCCTTAATATAAGACATTTTCGCAGTTCAATTTATAGTAAACAAACGTCCAGTATTTAGAAAAACATGCAGTAATTTTCTTGAGCACATATCTGGGAAAGCTTGCCACACTTTATATATGTCCATACGCTAATGCAACACCATTCGAATAGTTCAAATATACACTAATCCAGTGGCTAGTGCAATAGTAGAGTAGTTATTTTATTACAGGGTACAATACAATGGTTTTACTGAACAGATTTCCATAAGCTCTAGCACTGGAAGATTTCTATAAGAATTAACAATACAAAATGTAAAGGTAATAAGTTTCAGCATTGGTATACTAGCTGTGCAAGAGCATTAAACCAAATACAAAAGTCTGAAGGTAACTAGCATTATTAACTAATGAAAGTATTAAAAAATTGCAAACCATCTACCTTCAAGGTAAATATCATTTCGAACTCGAGTGGACATGAAAAATTGCTATCCCAATCTTGATAATTGATCAAACATAAAACTTGATCAAACGAATCAATACAATAGCCAAAGGAGGAGGTGCGCACTCTTGACCTTTCCTTTTGTCTTCATATTTTTTAGTGCAGTTTAACCAAAATAAAATGACATCAGCGCCTTGGCATTTAGGTGACACTGTACAAAAAATTGACTTATCTCATGAAAGTGAGGTATGTAATTTATAAGCATTAACAGTGCAAAAATCTAAAGGTAGTAACAAGTTTCATCGTTGGTATACTGGCTGTGCAACAACATTAGAATGCCTTAGCTGAATGTAGCGACCCGACCTCAAAAGGTCAAGTCTCTGTGCTTCAGTGTCATCCCTGGATCGGTAATGCTGACACACATAGTACTTGAAGGATTTATAACAGAGTAGCAATCACATACTTATTACATCGAATGTCTCAAAAGAGAACTTATTACAATAGATATGGCTTAAGGCCATCTAATACGATAACAGCGGAAGGCTTGGAAGATAAAGTGAGTCCATCAACTCCAACGGCATAGCTGAGCTGCATGGCAACAACCTAACGAACCTTACTCCTCGTCTAAAAAGTCTGCAACATGATACGTTGCAGCCCGAAAACGGGTCAGCACATGGATTATGCTGGCAATATAACACAGTAGAGCAAGCACAGAATAATGCTACCACTATATGCATATTTAGCTGGTGGAAAGCTCTATGGTTAAAGTTTTGCGAAAAGCAAATTTTTCCCTACAACAAAGGAATAGATTTTATTTCACTATCATGGTAGTTGAAACATCATTGAGAAGGTTCCTCCAACTCAATCCCAATTAAAAGTAATTATCAACCGAACATTATTAATTTAGAGTGATGAGATACATATGATAACCCAAGTACTAGATACTCAAGATGTCCGTAACCGGGGACATGGCTAACCATGATTAGTGTGTACACTCTGCAGAGGTTTGCGCACTTTTTCCCACAAGACTCGATCTCCTCCGTTGGATTTCTCGCACTACATGGTGTTTGAGAAACGGATGACTGAGACACAATCTTTCAGAAGCATTAACTCTCTACTCCGGATAGACTATACCACCTACAACCCACTACATCTGCTAGTCTACCTGTTCAAGAGCTTCACACAACTTACTCAACTATGCTAGAGCCCATAATAGCTTGTGGCTGCACACGGAAGTTTCTAGCATGAAATATCTCAGTTCCCCTTGAGCCTGGGTGGCGGACCTTAGGATTATCACACGGGTACTCCGGGATATCCTAGGACAACACTGGATTCTCCAGGTGCCCTGACAAGCAATCCACCCAGATGTGTATTAAAGTTGCCACCTTAAGTTGAACCATTAATCAACAATCTCACATCTGCCATGGATTCACTCATCCAAACCACGTCTATGAGCATAGCATGTCAATATAAGCAATACGCAGAAGTAACTCCCAAGGGTTTGATAATAACAGGGCAATATGTTCTACCTCATCAACTACTTCCCAGTCCCACATGTTATCAAGTCCTAACCATGCAATGTTGAGGGTTGAAACTAATGCATAAAAACTGGGTGATAAAGGGAATATGATCAAAGTGTTACTTGCCTTGCTGATGATCCGCAAAACGTAGAGACTCATAGTAGCACGCTTCGCACTCCGGGTGTTCAATCGCAAACAAACAATAGCATACATAAGCAATCCAGCAAAGACACATGGGTAAAACACGAATAATAATATCTAACCAGAAAGTTCAACTTAAGAACTCCAGTTTGCAAAAGAATCAAATCAAACGGAGCAACGAAACTCAAACGGCGAAAGAAACAAGATCCGATTACTAATATGAACTAAGGTCAAATTTTACTGTACCAAAATCTTGTTCAAGTTGGTTAAACGGAAAGAGGACTTCGAGACGAAGATCTAAGCACTTGAATCGCCTGATTCCGATAAACGAGCGAAAAGATAAACTAAAACGAAAATCGGATCAGAAATCACGATCGAAAATAATCACGAGAAATCCGAGAAAAAGAATGTTCGTTGTCTGCGGCTAACGAGTGAACACTGTTCGTTAAAACGAACGTACGGATGAATGTCCGCTAAGTAACTAAACCGAGAAAACCGGCGAACCAATCTATTCTAAAAAAACGAAACCTAGGGTTTTCTAAAAAAATGAATCGGTTTTAAAATAAAACCGAACGACGGCGTATACCTCTAGCGAGGCTCCGGCGGGGTTCGGCTGTGGTGGCGGGGCTCCGGGGCGGCGGTGTGGCGGCGGTGGGGCGACAACAAGGTGCGGTGGCGAGGTGGCTTGGGTCTCGAGGGGCCCCGGGCTCGGCTTATAAGGGGGGGGAGGCGGCTTGGGCGAGGGGGCACGACGGCAGTGAGGCGTGTCCGGCTTGGACTCGCCCGACGATGTCGGTGGCGGCGCGGGGTTGGGCTGGCCGGCTCAGCTGGGCTTCGGCCCAGTCAGGCGCTGAAGTTTTTTTATTAACAAAACAGATTCTGCCGAAAATAAATCCTAGAAAAATAAATAAAAATCTAAAAATGCCAAAACAAATTTTCTCTGTCTAAACAAAATATTTAGAACTAGATGAACATTTTCTTGGCCCTAAAATGCAATTTTGAAAATGTGCAATTTTTCTAATGCAAATAAAATAGCAATAAAATCTGAATAAAATCAAATATTTGATTTTAATATTTTCCTCCAATATTTCATTTATTTTGGAGAAGTCATATTATCTCCTCTCATATAGTTTAACATGAAATATTTTTGAAGAGAAAAATAATTAAAACCAAGAATCCTCGTTTCAATATTTGATAAAATTTCAAATATGAAAACAGTGAAATCCCCAACTCTCTCTCCGGGGTCCTTGAGTTGCTTAGGATTTCGAGGATCAAGCCAAAATGCAATAAAATATGATATGCAGTGATGAACTAATGTATAACATTCCAAATTGAAAATTTGGGATGTTACAAACCTACCCCCCTTAAGATGAATCTTGCCCTCGAGATTCGGGTTGGCTAGAAAATAGGTGTGGGTGGTCTTTGCGAAGATCATCCTCTCATTCCCAGGTGGCTTCGTCCTCGGTATAGTGGCTCCACTGAACTTTGCAAAACTTAATAACCTTGCTGCGGGTAACTCGGCTGTCAAACTCGAGAATCCTGACTGGCTTCTCCTCATAGGTCAAATCATTATCCAACTGAATTGCTTCCAGCGGTACTGTATCTCTTAGAGGAATGTCAGCCATCTCTGCGTGACACTTCTTCAACTGAGAAACGTGGAACACATCGTGAACTCCTGACAATCCTTCAGGTAATTCCAACTTATAAGCAACTTCTCCCATACGTTCCAAAACTCTGTATGGTCCCACAAAGCGTGGCGCTAACTTTCCCTTAACTCCAAAGCGTTTAACTCCTCGGAGTGGTGATACTCGTAGATACACTCTGTCTCCAATTTCATAGACTACCTCCTTGCATTTTGAATCTGCATAACTCTTCTGTCGGGACTGAGGTACCTTCAGTCTATCTCTAATCAATTTAACCTTCTCTTCTGATTCCTTAATCAAATCTGGTCCAAACAACTGACGATCTCCAACTTTATCCCACAACAACAGTGTCCTGCACCTCCTTCCGTACAAGGCTTTGAAAGGTGCCATCTTCAAACTGGCCTGGTAACTGTTGTTGTATGAGAACTCTGCGTAGGGCAAGTTGTCATCCCAACTAGATCCATAATATAGTGCACATGCTCTCAACATATCCTCCAGAATCTAGTTGACTCTCTCGGTCTGTCCATCTGTTTGCGGGTGAAAAGCTGTACTGAACTCCAGTCTGGTTCCCAAAGTTTCATGCAACTGATTCCAAAACTTTGAGGTAAACTGGGTTCCTCTATATGATACAATGGTCCTTGGAACTCCATGCAAACATACGATCCTGGTCATGTATATCTTGGCCAACTTGGCACTTTTATAGGTAGTTTTCACTGGGATAAAGTGAGCTACTTTGGTCAAGCGATCAACTACTACCCATATAGAATCATATCCTGATTTGGTCCTGGGCTATCCGGTGATGAAATCCATGCCAAGCTTATCCCACTTCCATTCGGGTATCGGCATAGGTTGTAACAATCCGGCTGGCTTTTGATGTTCTGCCTTCACTCTCTGACATACATCACATACGGCTACATACTCGGCAATATCCTTCTTCATACCAGTCCACCAGAAATGTTCCTTTAAATCCACATACATCTTGGCGTTTCTGGGGTGTATCGAGTATGGTGAGTCATGAGCCTCTTGAAGTATTAACTTCCTGATCTCTGTGTTATTGGGCACATAAACACGGTCCTGAAACCACAAGGTGTCGTGTTCATCCTCACGAAAACCTTTGGCCTTTCCTTTGCTCATTCTCTCTTTTATCTCGGCGATCTCTTTGTCATACTTCTGAGCTTCTCGAATATTTCCTAACAATGTAGACTGAACTTCCATTGTTGTAACAAAACCTCTAGGGACAATCTCCAATCGAAGTTCCCTGAGATCCTCTGCTAACCTCTTTGGCAGTCATGCACTTATGAGTGTGTTGGCATAACTCTTCCGGCTCAAAGCGTCTGCTACGACGTTGGCCTTGCCTGGATGATAGTGAAGCTTCATGTCATAATCCTTTATAAGCTCCAACCATCTCCTCTGCCTAAGGTTCAGCCCCTTCTGTGTGAAAATGTACTTCAAACTCTTATGGTCAGTGTATACATCGCAATGGTTTCCAATAAGATAGTGTCTCCAAGTCTTCAATGCATGCACTACAGCATTCAACTCCAAATCATGCGTGGCATAATTTAACTCATGCGGTTTCAGTTGTCGCGAGGCATACAAAACAACTCTTTCATCCTGCATCAGTACTCCTCCAAGTCCTAAGCGAGAGGCATCACAATACACTTGGAAATCCTTGCGTATATCCGGCAGAATCAGTACTGGGGCTGTAGTCAGACGTTTCTTTAATTCCTGAAAACTCGCTTCACATTCTTCCATCCATTTAAATTTGGTATACTTCTTCAATAGCTCCGTCATTGGCTTCGCAATCTTGGAAAAATTCTCAATGAATCTCCGATAGTATCCTGCGAGTCCAAGAAAACTGTGGATCTCGCTAACTAAAGTGGGTGCCAACCATTCAGTGACTTACTGAACCTTGGTGGGGTCTACTTCTATACCTTCTCCTCATATAACATGTCCAAGGAATCCAACTTCTTTCAACCAAAACTCACATTTGCTGAACTTGGCATACAACTGATGTTCCCTGAGTTTCTCGAGAACTAAACGCAAATGCTCCTTCTGCTCCTCTTCATTCTTCGAGTATACCATTATATCATCAATGCACACCACAACAAACTTATCCCAATATTCCATGAACACCTTGTTCATCATGCTCATGAAATAGGCAGGGGCGTTAGTCAATCCAAATGACATGACCTGTAACGACCAAACCTCGAAGGATTTGAGTCTCTGTGCTTACCGTGCTAGTCCCTGGATCGAACTCGCTAGCACACACAGTATTGGTGAATACCAGAATATCAAGTGCATCATTTATTACAACGTATGATCCAGAATATATAAAATAAAACAATCTGCATAGCACTTGGCTAGCTCTATTCAATCAAACAACGGAAAGTAGCAGAAAATAACAATGAGTCCCATCATAGCCCACTGGCGATGCTGAGTGCAGACTCGCGACCCTAACGGTACCTTACTCTTCGTCGGAATATCCTGCAACATGAGACGTTGCAGCCATATAGGTCAATACTTGGAATGTATTGGCAAGTTACACAGGAGTAATAATATAGTAGACCTACATGTATATGCATAGTATATCAAAAGAAAGGCTTGATGGTTTATTTTGCGGAAAGCTGATTTTGTCCTCATAACTGCCTAATAGTCAAATTTTTATTTAGTTCTTTTATTACTACAATTAAATACACAAGGTTGAGTTGGCAAAATCAACTCCAACCTACCCTTTATTAAGTTGCCCAACAAATTTATTAGGTGTCACATCTGTCAAGATCATCCAACAATTGTAATGGCATAGTCGCTCAAACTTACCCATAACCGGAGGCACGGCTAATCATGATTAGTTTTAATACTCTGCAGAGTTTAGTACGCTTTACCCACTGGACCCAACCCGAAGATTGAGACGAAGTCTTTCAGAAGCAGTCCCCTAGTCCCAACAGGAGGCCCATCCCAACTATCATATCTACATCTGCTGGCACATCTGGGTAAGGGTCCCACAACTGATCAACTAAGCCAGAGCCCATTTAGCCAGTGGTCGCACATGGAAGCTACTAGTCACTAAGTCTGTCTGATCTTTTTGAGCCTGGGCGTCCGTCCACTTACATTCAGAGGGTATAAACCATGATGTTCTTGAAACCACCCTAGCAATACCACTTCCGCCCAGAGGTGAATTAAATCCTGAGTTACTACTCAAATTATTATATATATAATCCTCACATAAGCTCAGTGAATACATGAACCACCCCCGTCTACAAAGCATAGCAACCTACAACTACCACGATTTGCAAAGACCGGAAGATAGCTCAACAGCATAACCAAAATATATAGTATTCCTATACATGCATATATTCATAGTGTGATATAACTACGAGCATAGAAAACAATAGGTAAAGGATGGTCAACATGTAACTTGCCTTGGTTCTGATTCAGAAAGTCACACTCCTGACAATAGCTCGCGTCACACTCCGGATAATCTACATGTTTCACACAATTCAACAAATCAATAACCGGAACACGAAAAGAACCAAAACAAAACCAACAGCAAGAAAACCATTTTTGAAACTCAACAATAGCAGCATAACAACACCTAAATAGCACTACGGTCACAAAGCAAAAAGAAACACCAAAAACCGACAAACGGTTTGAAAGTTACGGCCTACGGAAGATTTGATTCAAACTCGAATACATTCAAATTTGAAAGGTGCGAACATGTGCAAAGTTGGTACTGTGACAATGTGCTGATTTTTGTGAGAGCATAGGAAAAAGAATTGCCTAAATTGGAGCTATAGACTAAAAGATATAGCTATTTGAAGTTAGAGATGAAATCTGGAAAGAAAACAAAAACAACAGAAATCTCCTGCACAGTTCCTGCGTGTACTGTAGCAAACTGCCATGTGTTCACTCGTGATTGGCCCAGGTGAAACACTGCGCACGCGTGCTCACCAGCAACCGAGGACGGCGGCGGCGGTCTCGGGCGTCGGCGGCGGCGCGTCTCCGGCGAAGGTGAAGCGACGGATGGGTGCGACGGTGAGTAGCGGAGGTGGTGGTGGTGTTCAACGGTGGCGGGGTGTCCTCTACTGACGGCGGCGAGGATGTGAACGGCGGCTGCTCCGGTGCGTCGGTCGAGCTTGTTCCTCCGGCTCCGCTGCAATTCCGGCCACGCAAGGATGTCAGGGAGCTCTTCGTGGAGGGGGGAAAACGAAGAGGGCAAGCGGTGCGGCTGCGGTGATCTTACGACGACGGAATCCTCCAGCGAACGGCGGCGGTCGGCGTGGACTCTGGCGAGATCCGTTTCGCCCTAGCTCCCGCGTGCGGCAACGAGGAAGATCAAGGAGGGGGTGTGGGGTCTCTCGAGTAGTTGGGCTCACGTACGGTGTCCCTGAGGAGCACGGGACCGAACATGGGCGCAGATTGATCCGGGCTCGGCTCGGTGGCGTGCGTCCGACCGGAGGAAGGAGAAAGCGGCGTGGGGCCCGCGGGTCAGCGACTAAAGGCGGGGTGGATCGGGCGCGGGTCAGGCGCGGTTCGGGCGCGGCTGGCTGCTGCGCTTACCGCTTCGCGATTAGGTGGGCTGCGGGTGACGGGAGCTGGGCCACGGTGCGGAGCCGCGCTGTGCTGCGCCTCCTTTTTTGTTTTAAAACAAAAACTACAGCAGCAAATAACTAAAAATAAAACAACAGTATGAGAACTAAATAAAAAATACGTAGACACACAATAAAATCTATACTGCTAATATAAACTACAGGAACACTAGTTCCTCACCTAATGCAATTTTAGAAATTCATTTTGATGCAAAAGGCCACACAAACAGTAAAATAATACACAATTAAAATACTTTGAAGATCACAAAAATTACCAGAACATATCAGATGAACTGGAAATAATATTCTGCACATTATGAACATTTTAAAAATAGGGGAGAAGTCATGTTATCTCCACTCCAAATAAATTGCCTTTTGTTGCATAATGATTTGAATATTCTGAAAAAGCAAATAATGCAATAAAAATATATGATATGCATATGAATGATCTATTAACATCCTAATTTAGGAAAATTGGGATGTTACAAACCTACCCCCCTTAAGATGAATCTCGCCCTCGAGATTCGGGCTGGCTAGCAAATAGGTGTGGGTGATCCTGCCTGAGATCTTCCTCTCGTTCCCAGGTAGCTTCCTCCTCTGTATGATGATCCCACTGAACCTTGCATAACTTGATTGTCTTGGTGCGAGTAACTCTTTGTGCTGTCTCCAGAATCTTGACAGGCTTCTCCTCATATGTGAAATCACTCTCCAACTGAATTGCCTCAAGTGGCACCGTGTCCCTCAATGGAACATCCATCATCTCTGCATGGCACTTCTTCAACTGAGATACATGAAACACATTATGAACTCCTGACAAGGATTCTGGCAACTCCAGCTGATAAGCTACCTCTCCTCTATGCTCCAAGATCTTGTAAGGCCCCACAAAACGTGGTGCTAACTTACCCTTGATTCCAAACCTCTTAATTCCACGAAGTGGTGAAACTCTAAGATATGCACTGTCTCCTACCTCATATGTCACCTCCTTATGTTTTGCATCAGCATAACTCTTCTGCCTGGACTATGCTATCTTCAGCCTATCACGAATCAACTTGACCTTCTCCTCAGTATCTCTGATCAAGCCTGGTCCAAAGAATTGACGTTCTCCAACCTCATCCCACATCAACGGTGTCCTGTACTTCCTACCATACAATACCTCAAATGGTGCCATCTTCAGACTAGCCTGGTAACTGTTATTATATGAGAACTCTGTATAAGGTAAATTATCATCCCAACTGGACCCATAGTCCAATGCACAAGCTCTCAACATATCCTCCAAAATCTGATTTACCCTCTCTGTCTGCCCATCTGTCTGTGGATGGAAAGCTGTACTGAACTCCAGCCTGGTGCCCAAGGATTCATGCAACTGACGCCAAAATTTAGATGTGAACTGAGTACCTCTATCAGACACTTCCTTCATTGGAACTCCATGCAGACAAACAATTTTAGACATATAAATTCTTTACCGGGATGAAGTGAGCAACTTTAGTCAAACAATCAACAACTACCCAAATAGAATCATAACCTGACCGAGTCCTAGGTAAACCTGTAATGAAGTCCATACCAATCTCATCCCACTTCCAATCAGGTATAGGCAATGGCTGTAACAAACCTGCTAGTCGCTGATGTTCTGCTTTAACTCTTTGGCACACATCACATGTTGCAATATACCCAGCAATTTCCCTCTTCAGGCTAGGCCACCAAAATCTTTCCCTCAAATCCAAATACATCTTAGTATTACCTAGGTGAATAGAATAAGGTGAATCATGCGCCTCCTGAAGAATCAACTTCCTGATATCTGCATCCTGAGGTACACAAATACGCTTCTCAAACCATATGGCCCCATGTTCATCCTCATGGAAACCTTCTGCCTTACCTTTAACCATATTCTCTTTTATCTCAGCAATCTCCTTATCATTCTTTTGAGCTTCTCTGATCCTGTCAAGCAAAGTAGGCTTTACCTCAAGTGTTGCTAAATATCCCTTAGGAACCATCTCCAACCTGAGATTCCTGAACTGTTCACATAACTCGGGTGACATATTATCAATATTAATTGCATTAGCATGGCTCCTACGACTCAATGCATCGGCAACAACATTAGCCTTACCAGGATGATATTGCACATTCAAATCATAATCCTTAATAAGCTCCAACCATCTCCTTTGCCTGAGGTTCAAATCCTTCTGAGTAAAAATATACTTCAAGCTCTTATGATCAGTAAATATATCACAATGATTACCAATAAGATATGGCCTCCAAGTTTTCAATGCATGCACAACTGAGGCTAACTCCAAATCATGTGTAGGATAATTGTGCTCATGATTCTTAAGCTGACGCGAAGCATAAGAAACAACTTTACCTTCCTGCATCAAAACACTCCCAAGTCCTTGGCGAGAAGCATCACAATATACCTGGAAGTCCTTATGTATGTCTGGCAGAGTTAAAACTGGTGCCGTAACCAAAGGGTGCTTCAATTCCTGAAAGCTGGCTTCACATTCATCAGTCCAAACAAACTTCTTCTCATTCTTCAATAATTCAGTCATAGGCTTTGCAATTTTGGGAAAGTTCTCAATAAACCTACTATAATAACCTGCAAGGCCCAAAAAGCTGCGAATCTCTCCAACTGTCGTGGGTGTCTCCCACTCTATAACTGCAACAACCTTAGATGGATCAACTGCAACTCCATTATTTGACACACCATGTCCAAGGAATGCTACCTCATCCAGCCAAAACTCACATTTGCTGAACTTGGCATACAACTGATGTTCCCTTAGTTTCTCCATTACCAAACGCAGATGCACCTCATGCTCTTGCTTATTCTTGGAGAGCACCAATATATCATCAATGAAAACAACCACAAATTTATCCAAGAACTCCATAAACACCTTGTTCATCATATTCATGAAGTATGCAGGGGCATTAGTCAATCCAAATGACATAGCAGTATATTCATACAACCCATACCTCATGGTAAAAGCAGTCTTGGGAATATCTTGCTCACGAATCTTTAATTGATGATAACCAGAATGAAGATCAATCTTAGAAAACATAGTAGCTCCCTCCAACTGGTCAAATAGATCATTTATCATAGGCAAAGGATACTTCTTCTTAATGGTTACCTCATTCAAAGAACGATAATCAACACACATCCTCAAGGTCCCATCCTTCTTCTCCACAAACAAAACTGGAGCTCCCCAAGGTGATGAACTTGGGCGAATAAATCCTTGTGCCTGCAATTCTCTTATCTGCTTCTTCAATTCTTCCAACTCTTGAGGAGGCATTCTATACGGTCTCTTTGCAATAGGTCCAGTGCCCGGTATTAAATCAATAAGAAACTCAATATCTTTATCTGGTGGCATACCTGGCAACTCCTCTGGAAACACATCTGGATAATCTCTCACAACTGGCACCTCTTCCAGGCTACCCCCCTTAAGAGAGTTCTGAAGGAAATATGCCCTAGAGGCAATAATAAAGTTATTATTTATTTCCTTATATCATGATAAATGTTTATTATTCATGCTAGAATTGTATTAACCGGAAACATAATACATGTGTGAATACATAGACAAACAGAGTGTCACTAGTATGCCTCTACTTGACTAGCTCGTTAATCAAAGATGGTTATGTTTCCTAACCATGGACAAGAGTTGTTATTTGATTAACGGGATCACATCATTAGGTGAATGATCTGATTGACATGACCCATTCCATTAGCTTAGCACCCGATCGTTTAGTATGTTGCTATTGCTTTCTTCATGACTTATACATGTTCCTATGACTATGAGATTATGCAACTCCCGTTTGCCGGAGGAACACTTTGTGTGCAACCAAACGTCACAACGTAACTGGGTGATTATAAAGGTGCTCTACAGGTGTCTCCAAAGGTACATGTTGGGTTGGCGTATTTCGAGATTAGGATTTGTCACTCCGATTGTCGGAGAGGTATCTCTGGGCCCTCTCGGTAATGCACATCACATAAGCCTTGCAAGCATTGCGACTAATGAGTTAGTTGCGGGATGATGGATTACGGAACGAGTAAAGAGACTTGCCGGTAACGAGATTGAACTAGGTATTGGATACCGACGATCGAATCTCGGGCAAGTAACATACCGATGACAAAGGGAACAACGTATGTTGTTATGCGGTCTGACCGATAAAAGATCTTCGTAGAATATGTAGGAGCCAATATGAGCATCCAGGTTCCGCTATTGGTTATTGACCGGAGACGTGTCTCGGTCATGTCTACATTGTTCTCGAACCCGTAGGGTCCGCACGCTTAAGGTTTCGATGACAGTTATATTATGAGTTTATGCATTTTTATTCGGAGTCCCGGATGTGATCATGGACATGACGAGGAGTCTCGAAATGGTCGAGACATAAAGATTGATATATTGGAAGCCTATATTTGGATATTGGAAGTGTTCCGGGTGAAATCGGGATTTTACCGGATTACCGGGAGGTTACCGGAACCCCCCGGGAGGTATATGGGCCTTAATGGGCCTTAGTGGAAGAGAGGAGAGGTGGCCAGGGCTGGGCCGCGCGCCCCTCCCCCCTAGTCCGAATAGGACAAGGAGAGAGGGGCCGGCGCCCCCCTTCCTTCTCTCTCTCCTCTTTCCCACTTAACGAATCCTATTCCAACTAGGAAAGGGGGGGAATCCTACTCCCAGAGGAAGTAGGACTCCTCCTGGCGCACCCTATCATGGCCGGCCGCACCCCCCCTTTGAGCCTTTATATACGGAGGCAAGGGGCACCCCTTGAGACAAGTTGATCCACGTGATCATATTCTTAGCCGTGTGCGGTGCCCCCTTCCACCATAGTCCTCGATAATATTGTAGCGGTGCTTAGGCGAAGCCTTGCGACATTAGTACATCAAGATCATCACCACGCCGTCGTGCTGACGGAACTCTTCCCCGACACTTTGCTGGATCGGAGTCCGGGGATCGTCATCGAGCTGAATGTGTGCTAGAACTCGGAGGTGCCGTAGTTTCGGTGCTTGATCGGTCGGTCCGTGAAGACGTACGACTACATCAACCTAACGCTTCCGTTGTCGATCTACAAGGGTACGTAGATCACACTCTCCCCTCTCGTTGCTATGCATCACCATGATCTTGCGTGTGCGTAGGAATTTTTTTGAAATTACTACGTTCCCCAACAGTGGCATCCGAGCCAGGTTTTATATGTTGATGTTATATGCACGAGTAGAACACAAGTGAGTTGTGGGCGATATAAGTCATACTGCTTACCAGCATGTCATACTTTGGTTCGGCGGTATTGTTGGACGAAGCGGCCCGGACCGACATTACGCGTACGCTTACGCGAGACCGGTTCTCCCGATGTGCTTTGCACATAGGTGGCTTGCAGGTGACAGTTTCTCCAACTTTAGTTGAACCGAGTGTGGCTACGCCCGGTCCTTGCGAAGGTTAAAACAACACCAACTTGACAAACTATCGTTGTGGTTTTGATGCGTAGGTAAGATTGGTTCTTGCTTAAGCCCGTAGCAGCCACGTAAAACTTGCAACAACAAAGTAGAGGACGTCTAACTTGTTTTTGCAGGGCATGTTGTGATGTGATATGGTCAAGACATGATGCTAAATTTTATTGTATGAGATGATCATGTTTTGTAACCGAGTTATCGGCAACTGGCAGGAGCCATATGGTTGTCGCTTTATTGTATGCAATGCAATCGCGCTGTAATGCTTTACTTTATCACTAAGCGGTAGCGATAGTCGTGGAAGCATAAGATTGGCGAGACGACAACGATGCTACGATGGAGATCAAGGTGTCGCGCCGGTGACGATGGTGATCATGACGGTGCTTCGAAGATGGAGATCACAAGCACAAGATGATGATGGCCATATCATATCACTTATATTGATTGCATGTGATGTTTATCTTTTATGCATCTTATCTTGCTTTGATTGACGGTAGCATTATAAGATGATCTCTCACTAATTATCAAGAAGTGTTCTCCCTGAGTATGCACCGTTGCGAAAGTTCTTCGTGCTGAGACACCATGTGATGATCGGGTGTGATAGGCTCTACGTTCAAATACAACGGGTGCAAAACAGTTGCACACGCGGAATACTCAGGTTATACTTGACGAGCCAAGCATATACAGATATGGCCTCGGAACACGGAGACCGAAAGGTCGAGCGTGAATCATATAGTAGATATGATCAACATAGTGATGTTCACCATTGAAACTACTCCATCTCACTTGATGATCGTACATGGTTTAGTTGATTTGGATCACGTGATCACTTAGAAGATTAGAGGGATGTCTTTCTAAGTGGGAGTTCTTAAGAAATATGATTAATTGAACTTTAAATTTATCATGAACTTAGTCCTGGTAGTATTTTGCAAATTATGTTGTAGATCAATAGCTCGCGTTGTTGCTTCCCTGTGTTTATTTTGATATGTTCCTAGAGAAAATTGTGTTGAAAGATGTTAGTAGCAATGATGCGGATTGGATCCGTGATCTGAGGTTTATCCTCATTGCTGCACAGAAGAATTATGTCCTTGATGCACCGCTAGGTGACAGACCTATTGCAGGAGCAGATGCAGACGTTATGAACGTTTGGCTAGCTCAATATGATGACTACTTGATAGTTTAAGTGCACCATGCTTAACGGCTTAGAATCGGGACTTCAAAGACGTTTTGAACGTCATGGACCATATGAGATGTTCCAGGAGTTGAAGTTAATATTTCAAGCAAATACCCGAGTTGAGAGATATGAAGTCTCCAACAAGTTCTATAGCTAAAAGATGGAGGAGAATCGCTCAACTAGTGAGCATGTGCTCAGATTGTCTGAGTACTACAATCGCTTGAATCAAGTGGGAGTTAATCTTCCAGATAAGATAGTGATTGACAGAATTCTCTAGTCACCATCACCAAGTTAGTAGAACTTCGTGATGAACTATGATATGCAAGGGATAACGGAAACGATTCCCAAGCTCTTCGTAATGCGGAAATTGACGAAGGTAGAAATCGAGAAAAACATCAAGTGTTGATGGTAGACAAGACCACTAGTTTCAAGAAAAGGGCAGAGGGAAGAAGGGGAACTTCAAGAAGAACAGCAAGCAAGTTGCTGCTCAAGTGAAGAAGCCCAAGTCTGGTCCTAAGCCTGAGACTAAGTGTTTCTACTGCAAAGGGATTGGTCACTGGAAGCGGAACTACCCCAAGTGATTGGCAGATAAGAAGGATGGCAAAGTGAACATAAGTATATTTGATATACATGTTATTGATGTGTACTTTACTAGTGTTTATAGCAACCCCTCAGTATTTGATACTAGTTCAGTTGCTAAGATTAGTAACTCGAAACGGGAGTTGCAGAATAAACAGAGACTAGTTAAGGGTGAAGTGACGATGTGTGTTGGAAGTGGTTCCAAGATTGATATGATCATCATCGCACACTCCCTATACTTTCGGGATTAGTGTTGAACCTGAATAAGTGTTATTTGGTGTTTGCGTTGAGCATGAATATGATTTGATCATGTTTATTGTAATACGGTTATTCATTTAAGTAAGAGAATAAATTGTTGTTCTGTTTACATGAATAAAACCTTATATGGTTACACACCCAATGAAAATAGTTCGTTGGATCTCGATCGTAGTGATACACATAATCATAATATTGAAACCAAAAGATGCAAAGTTAATAATGATAGTGCAACTTATTTGTGGCACTGCCGTTTAGGTCATATTGGTGTAAAGCGCATGAAGAAACTCCATGCTGATGGGTTTTTGGAATCACTTGATTATGAATCACTTGATGCTTGCGAACCATGCCTCATGGGCAAGATGACTAAAACGCCGTTCTCCGGAACAATGGAGCGAGCAACTGACTTATTGGAAATAAATACATACTGATGTATGCGATCCGATGAGTGTTAAGGCTCGCGGAGGGTATCATTATTTTCTGACCTTCACAGATGATTTGAGCAGATATGGGTATATCTACTTGATGAAACATAAGTCTGAAACATTTGAAAAGTTCAAAGAATTTCAGAGTGAAGTGGAAAATCATCGTGACAAGAAAATAAGGTTTCTACGATCTGATCGCGGAGACAAATATTTGAGTTACGAGTTTGGTCTTCAATTAAAACAATGTGGAATAGTTTCACAAATTCATGCCACCTGGAACACCACAGCATAATGGTGTGTCCGAACGTCATAACCGTACTTTATTGGATATAGTACAATCTATGATGTTTCTTACCGATTTACCAATATCGTTTTGGGATCATGCATTAGAGACAGCTGCATTCACGTTAAAAAAGGGGCACCATCTAAGTCCGTTGAGACGACACAATATGAACTATGGTTTGGCAAGAAACCAAAGTTGTCGTTTCTTAAAGTTTGGGGTTGCGATGCTTATAAGAAAAAGTTTCATCATGATAAGCTCAAACCCAAATCGGAGAAATGTGTCTTCATAGGATACCCAAAGGAGACAGTAGGGTACACCTTCTATCACAGATCCAAAGGCAAGACATTCGTTGCTGAGAATGGATACTTTCTAGAGAAGGAGTTTCTCTCGAAAGAAGTGAGTGGGAGGAAAGTAGAACTTGATAAGGTAACTGTACCTGCTCCCTTATTGGAAAGTAGTTCATCACAGAAATCTGTTTCTGTGACACCTACACCAATTAGTGAGGAAGCTAATGATATTGATCATGAAACTTCAGATCAAGTTACTACCGAATCTCGTAGGTAAACCAGAGTGAGATCCGCACCAGAGTGGTACGGTAATCCTGTTCTGGAAGTCATGTTACTAGACCATGACGAACTTGCGAACTATGAGGAAGCGATGGTGAGCCCAGATTCCGCGAAATGGTTTGAGGCCATAAAATCTGAGATATGATCCATGTATGAGAACAAAGTATGGACTTTGATGGATTTGCCCGATGATCGGCAATAAATGGATCTTCAAGAGGAAGACGGACGTTGATAGTAGTGTTACTATCTACAAAGCTAGACTTGTCGAAAAAGGTTTTTGACAAAGTTCAAAGTGTTGACTACGATGAGAGTTTCTCACTCGTATCTATGCTTAAGTTTGTCCGTATCATGTTAGCAATTGCCACATTTTATGAAATCTGGCAAATGGATAAACAAAACTGCATTCCTTAATGGATTTATTAAAGAAGAGTTGTATATGATGCAACTAGAAGGTTTTGTCAGTCCGAAAGGTGCTAACAAAATATGCAAGCTCCAGCGATCCATCTATGGACTGGTGCAAGCATCTCGGAGTTGGAATATATGCTTTGATAAGTTGATCAAAGCATATAGTTTTATACAGACTTGTGGTAAAGCCTGTATTTACTAGAAAGTGAGTGGGAGCACTACAGCATTTCTGATAAGTATATGTGAATGACATAATGTTGATTGGAAATAATGTAGAATTATTCTGCAAAGCATAAAGGAGTGTTTGAAAGGAGTTTTTCAAAGAAAGACCTCGGTGAAGCTGCTTACATATTGAGTATCAAGATCTATAGAGATAGATCAAGACGCTTGATAAGTTTTTTCAATGAGTACATACCTTGACAAGATTTTGAAGTAGTTCAAAATGGAACAGTCAAAGAAAGAGTTCTTGCCTGTGTTACAAGGTGTGAAATTGAGTAAGACTCAAAACCCGACCACTGCAGAAGATAGAAAGAGAATGAAAGTCATTCCCTATGCCTTGGCCATAGGTTCTATAAAGTATGCCATGCTGTGTACCAGATCTATTGTATACCCTACACTGATTTTAGCAAGGGAGTACAATAGTGATCTAGGAGTAGATCACTGGACAGCGGTCAAAATTATCCTTAGTGGAATAAGGATATGTTTCTCGATTATGGAGGTGACAAAAAGGTTCGTCGTAAAGGGTTACGTCGATGCAAGTTTTGACACTAATCTAGATGACTCTAAGTCTCAATCTAGATACATATTGAAAGTGGGAGCAATTAGCTAGAGTAGCTCCGAGCAGAGTATTGTTGACATAGAAATTTGCAAAATACATATGGATCTGAATGTGGCAGACCCGTTGACTAAAATTATCTCACAAGCAAAACATGATCACACCTTAGTACTCTTTGGGTATTAATCACATAGCGATGTGAACTAGATTACTGAATCTAGTAAACCCTTTGGGTGTTGGTCACATGGCGATGTGAACTATGGGTGTTAATCACATGATGATGTGAACTATCGATGTTAATCACATGGTGATGTGATCTAGATTATTGACTCTAGTGCAAGTGGGAGACTGAAGGAAATATGCCCTAGAGGCAATAATAAAGTTATTATTTATTTCCTTATATCATGATAAATGTTTATTATTCATGCTAGAATTGTATTAACTGGAAACATAATACATGTGTGAATACATAGACAAACAGAGTGTCACTAGTATGCCTCTACTTGACTAGCTCGTTGATCAAAGATGGTTATGTTTCCTAGCCGTAGACAATGAGTTGTCATTTGATTAACGGGATCACATCATTAGGTGAATGATCTGATTGACATGACCCATTCCATTAGCTTAGCACCCGATCGTTTAGTATGTTGCTATTGCTTTCTTCATGACTTATACATGTTCCTATGACTATGAGATTATGCAACTCCCGTTTACCGGAGGAACACTTTGTGTGCAACCAAACGTCACAACGTAACTGGGTGATTATAAAGGTGCTCTACAGGTGTCTCCAAAGGTACATGTTGGGTTGGCGTATTTCGAGATTAGGATTTGTCACTCCGATTGTCGGAGAGGTATGTCTGGGCCCTCTCGGTAATGCACATCACATAAGCCTTGCAAGCATTGCGACTAATGAGTTAGTTGCGGGATGATGGATTATAGAACGAGTAAAGAGACTTGTCGGTAACGAGATTGAACTAGGTATTGGATACCGACGATCGAATCTCGGGCAAGTAACATACCGATGACAAAGGGAACACCGTATGTTGTTATGCGGTCTGACCGATAAAAGATCTTCGTAGAATATGTAGGAGCCAATATGAGCATCCAGGTTCCGCTATTGGCTATTGACCGGAGACGTGTCTCGGTCATGTCTACATTGTTCTCGAACCCGTAGGGTCCGCACGCTTAAGGTTTCGATGACAGTTATATTATGAGTTTATGCATTTTGATTCGGAGTCCCGGATGTGATCACGGACATGACGAGGAGTCTCGAAATGGTCGAGACATAAAGATTGATATATTGGAAGCCTATATTTGGATATCGGAAGTGTTCCGGGTGAAATCGGAATTTTACCGGATTACCGGGAGGTTACCGGAACCCCCCGGGAGGTATATGGGCCTTAATGGGCCTTAGTGGAAGAGATGAGAGGTGGCCAGGGCTGGGCCACGCGCCCCTCCCCCCTAGTCCGAATAGGACAAGGAGAGAGGGGGCCGGCGCCCCCCTTCCTTCTCTCTCTCCTCTTTCCCACTTAACGAATCCTATTCCAACTAGGAAAGGGGGGGAATCCTACTCTCGGAGGGAGTAGGACTCCTCCTGGCGCGCCCTATCATGGCCGACTGCACCCCCCTTTGAGCCTTTATATACGGAGGCAAGGGGCACCCCTTGAGACAAGTTGATCCACGTGATCATATTCTTAGCCGTGTGCGGTGCCCCCTTCCACCATAGTCCTCGATAATATTGTAGCGGTGCTTAGGCGAAGCCCTGCGACATTAGTACATCAAGATCGTCACCACGCCGTCGTGCTGACGGAACTCTTCCCCGACACTTTGCTGGATCGGAGTCCGGGGATCGTCATCGTGCTGAACGTGTGCTAGAACTCGGAGGTGCCGTAGTTTCGGTGCTTGATCGGTCGGTCCGTGAAGACGTACGACTACATCAACCTAACGCTTCCGTTGTCGATCTACAAGGGTACGCAGATCACACTCTCCCCTCTCGTTGCTATGCATCACCATGATCTTGCGTGTGCGTAGGATTTTTTTTGAAATTACTACGTTCCCCAACAAGTTCACCTGCACCTGATTACGCTTATACTTACACACATATTTGATCATCTTCCCTCCTGGTGCACTGAGAGTAATAGATCGACTGGCACAATCAATATGACATTTATATAACTGCAACCAATCCATACCCAAGATAATATCCAGACCTTGTGACTTCAATATAATCAAATCCGTAGGAAAATCATGATTTCCAATAGACAAAGTCAATTGATGGCAACCAACACCTGCTATCATCTCAGCTCCTGGGGAACTCACTCTAATAGGCATACTAAGTGTTTTGGTTGGCAATCCATGTTTATCAACAAATACCCTCGAAATAAATGAATGCGATGCACCAGTATCAAAAAGAACAAGCGCGGGTACTGAGTTAATCAAGAACTTACCAATCACTGCATCAGGTTCATTATAGACCTCCTCAACATCAACATGGTTAACATGACCCTTTTGGAAGGGGTTTGGCTTGCTGACTCCTGAATCCCCATTTCCGTTCTTGTTCCTTGGACAAGCATTGGAGTAGTGGCCCATCTGCCTACACTTATAGCATTGAACCTGGCTAATATCCCTCTGCACAGGCATACTCTGGTGGCTCTGGTTATTATTCCCTCCATTACCATTACCATTACCATTACCTCTACCATTGCCATTGTTACTCTTGTGCCCATTGTGATGATGGTGGCCATTATGGTTGTGGCCATTCCCTCCATGATGATTATGTCCATTACCTCCATGATGATTATGCCCATTACCTCCATTACCATGATATGAAGTGCGTGGCTTCTGTTGTGGTCCTGAATTATACTTATTATTTTTGTTGTATTTCCTCTTGCGATTCTCTATGTCCTGTTGCTTTCCCTCCAGCACAATAGCCTTATCAATCAGATCCTGGCAATTCCTAAAAGTGGCCACTGTCAACTGAAGGCTCAACTCATCATTAAGGCCCTCCAAGAATTTCTCCTACCTAGCTGCATCAGTGTTAACATCATTAGGAGCATAGCATGCAAGATTATTAAATTCCTCCACATAAGCATTAACAGTGCGACCTCCCTGGCACAAATTGCGAAACTCCTTTTTCAGACTCATAGCACCAGCAGACACATGTGCAACATGAAAAGCATCGTGAAACTGAGGCCATGTGATGGTAGCAATGGGATAAGTGACCAAGTAATTGTCCCACCAAGCTGCAGCAGGACCCTCCAACAAATGTGAGGAAAACCTCACCCTCTCTGCATTAGTGCATCCAACCGTCTCCAGGTTCCTATTGACTGCACGGAGCCAGTCATCAGCCACAATAGGTTTAGGGGAACTGGAGAACCCCTGAGGATTCAACCTCAAGAACCTGCTAAGCATATCCACAGGTGGCGGTGGCGGCGGATTGTTGTTGTTATTGTTGTTGTTGTTCTGGTTCTGAGTAAGCAACTGGATCAACTGGGCCTGTCCCTCAATAACCTGCTGTATGTATGGTGGTACTCCATTGCCATTGTTGTCCCCTCCTGCATTATTGCGTCTAGTATCACGCCTCGGCGGCATCTGGTGGGCAAGCATAGAAGAGTTATAGATATAATAGGGCCAAAGCTATGTATATATAAATATATTCTACCCATATGCATAATATGATCAAGCCAACAAAACACAACAACGAATAACACCAACAAACAAACAACAAACGACAAACAACAAACAATATAATAATATTATATATATAGTCGAATAATTTCGACACTAAGCAATTTAACAAACAACTACCAACCAAGCAAACAATCTAGTATCTTCATACCACGAAAGTGGGCATAATCAGATACGCTAACATGATAACATTGCAATATAACCAAAACATGAATGGTGGTCTCAGCACTAGTTCCTACTTAACTGTTCAAGATACTTGAGGGGGTTAACTAATAAACAACAAGAAGTATAACTAGCTGATAAAATAATTTTCACTCCTATGGCTTTTCTAATCCATTTTCTAGGGTCACGTCCTACAGTCAACACACTGCTCTGATACCATCTATAATGACCAAACCTTGAAGTATTTGAGTCTCTGTGCTTACCATGCTAGTCCCTGGATCGAACTCGCTAGCACACACAGTATAGATGAATACCAGAATATCAAGTGCATCATTTATTACAACGTATGTTCCAGAATATATAAAATAAAACAATCTGCATAGCACTTGGCTAGCTCTATTCAATCAAATAGCGGAAAGTAGCAGAAAATAACGATGAGTCCCATCATAGCCCACTAGCGATGCTGAGTGCAGACTCGCGACCCTAACGATACCTTACTCTTCATCAGAATATCCTGCAACATGAGACGTTGCAGCCATATAGATCAATACTTGGAATGTATTGGCAAGTTACACAGGAGTAATAATATAGTAGACCTACATGTATATGCATAGTATATCAAAAGAAAGGCTTGATGGTTTATTTTGCGGAAAGCTGATTTTGTCCTCATAACTACCTAATAGTGAAATTTTTATTTAGTTCTTTTATTACTACAATTAAATACATAAGGTTGAGTTGGCAAAATCAACTCCAACCTACCCTTTATTAAGTTGCCCAACAAATTTATTAGGTGTCACACCTGTCAAGATCATCAAACAACTGTAATGGCATAGTCGCTCAAATTTACCCATAACGGGGGGCATGGCTAATCATGATTAGTTTTAATACTCTACAGAGTTTAGTACGCTTTACCCATTGGACCCAACCCGAAGATTGAGACGAAGTCTTTCAGAAGCAGTCCCCTAGTCCCAACAGGAGGCCCATCCCAACTATTATATCTACATCTGCAGGCACATCCGGGTAAGGGTCCCACAACTGATCAACTAAGCCAGAGCCCATTTAGCCAGTGGTCGCACATGGAAGCTACTAGTCACTAAGTCTGTCTGATCTTTTTGAGCCTGGGCGGCCGTCCACTTACATTCAGAGGGTATAAACCATGATGTTCTTGAAACCACCCTAGCAATACCACTTCCGCCCAGAGGTGAATTAAGTCCTGAGTTACTACTCAAATTATTATATATATAATCCTCACATAAGCTCAATGAATACACGAACCACCCCCGTCTACAAAGCATAGCAACCTACAACTACCACGATTTGCAAAGACGGAAAGATAGCTCAACAGCATAACCAAAATATATAGTATTCCTATACATGCATATATTCATAGTGTGATATAACTACGTGCATAGAAAAAATAGGTAAAGGATGATCAACATGTAACTTGCCTTGGTTCTGGTTCAGAAAGTCACACTCCTGACAATAGCTCGCGTCGCACTCCGGATAATCTACACGTTTCACACAATTCAACAAATCAATCACCGGAACACGAAAAGAACCAAAACAAAACCAACAGCAAGAAAACCATTTTTGAAACTCAACAACAGCAGCATAACAGCACCTAAATAGCACTACGGTCACAAAGCAAAAAGAAACACCAAAAACCGACAAACGGTTTGAAAGTTATGGCCTACGGAAGATTTGATTCAAACTCGAATAAACTCAAATTTGAAAGGTGCGAACATGTGCAAAGTTGGTACTGTGACAATGTGCTGATTTTTGTGAGAGCATAGGAAAAAGAGTTGCCTAAATTGGAGCTATAGACTAAAAGATATAGCTATTTGAAGTTAGAGATGAAATCTGGAAAGAAAACAAAAACAACAGAAATCTCCTGCACAGTTCCTGCGTGTACTGTAGCAAACTGCCACGTGTTCACTCGTGATTGGCCCAGGTGAAACACTGCGCACGCGTGCTCACCAGCAACCAAGGACGGCGGTCTCGGGCGTCGGTGGCGGCGCGTCTCCGGCGGGTCTCCGGCGAAGGTGAAACGACGGATGGGTGCGGCGGTGAGTAGCGGAAGTGGTGGTGGTGTTCAACAGCGGCGGGGCGTCCTCTACTGACAGCGGCGAGGATGTGAACGGCGGCTGCTCCGGTGCGTCGGTCGAGCTTGTTCCTCCGGCTCCGCTGCGATTCCGGCCATGCAAGGATGTCAGGGAGCTCTTCGTGGAGGGGGGAAAACGAATAGGGCAAGCGATGCGGCTGCGGTGATCTTACGACGACAGAATCCTTCGGCGAACGGCGGCGGTCAGCGTGGACTCTGCGAGATCCGTTTCGCCCTAGCTCCCGCGTGCGGCAACGAGGAAGATCGAGGAGGGGGTGCGGGGTCTCTCGAGCAGTTGGGCTCGCGTACGGTGTCCCTGAGGAGCACGAGACCGAACAGGGGCGCAGATTGATCCGGGCTCGGCTCGGCGGCGTGCGTCCGACCAGAGGAAGGAGAAAGCGGCGCGGGGCCCACGGGTCAGCGGCTGAAGGCGGGGTGGATCGGGCGCGGGTCAGCCGCGGTTCGGGCGCGGCTGGCTGCTGCGCTTACCGCTTCGCGGTTAGGTGGGCTGCGGGCGACAGGAGCTGGGCCGTGGCTAGCTTGCTGGGCCGCGGTGCGGAGCTGCGCTGTGCTGCGCCTCCCTTTTTTGTTTTAAAACAAAAACTATAGCAGCAAATAACTAAAAATAAAACAACAGTATAAAAACTAAATAAAAAATACGTAGACACATAGTAAAAACTATACTGCTAATATAAACTACAGGAACACTAGTTCCTCACCTAATGCAATTTTAGAAATTCATTTTGATGCAAACGGCCACACAAACAGTAAAATAACACACAATTAAAATACTTTGAAGATCACAAAAATTACCAGAACATATCAGATGAACTGGAAATAATATTCTGCACATTATGAACAGTTTTAAAATAGGTGAGCAGTCATGTTATCTCCACACCAAATAAATTTCCATATGATTTGAATATTCTGAAAAAGCAAATAATGCAATAAAAAATTATGATATGCATATGAATGATCTATTAACATCCTAATTTAGGAAAATTGGGATGTTACATGACCGTATACTCATATAACCCGTACCTTGTGGTAAATGCGGTTTTAGGTATATCCTTTTCCTGGATCTTCAGCTGGTGATATCCTGATCGCAGATCGATCTTTGAAAACACCTTAGCTCCTTGCAATTGGTCAAACAAATCATCGATCATCGGCAGTGGGTATTTGTTCTTGATCGTCACATCATTCAATGCACGATAATCAACAACCATCCTTAGAGACTTATCCTTCTTCTCAACCAAATGCACTGGGGCTCCCCATGGTGATGAACTTCGTCGGATGTAACCTTTCTCCAATAACTCCTTGATCTGCTTCTTAATCTCCTCCAAATCATTTGCGGGCATCCGGTAGGGTCTCTTTGATATTGGCCCGGTACCTGGCAATAGCTCTATCAAAAACTCGATGTCTCGATCCGGTGGCATGCCTGGTAACTCCTGTGGAAAAACATCTGGGTAATCCTGCACTACAGGCACTTCCTCCGGAACAACTTCCGTGAGGGTATTTACTTGGCTCCTCCTAGGCGCATGCCTAGATACATACTTGATCCTTTTTCCCTCCTGGGTGGTGAGATAAATCGACTTACTAGCACAATCAATGCTTCCTCCATACTTTGACATCCAGTCCATGCCTAATATCACATCCAATCCTTGTGACTCCAAAATTATTAGGTCTGACGGAAAAACATGGCTATCAATGGTTAGGGGTATCTGGTCGCACCATCAGCTAGCCATATACTCTACTCCAGGTGAACTTACTAACAGAGGGGTCCTAAGGGTTTGGGTTGGTAGTTTAAACTTATCCACGAATCCCCTTGATATGTATGAATGTGATGCACCAGTATCAAAAAGAACAAGGGAGGTAAAAGACTTAACCATAAACTTACCGATAACTGCGTCTGGCTGCCCTTCAACCTCCTCCACGTTAACGTGGTTCACTTGTCCTTTGTTGAATGGATTAGGCTTCTTCCCAGCGCTCCCATTACCGTTTCCATTCTTCGCTTCAGGGCACTCCGTGGCATAGTGTCCAGTCTTCCCGCACTTGAAGCAAGTAATGTGACTTAGGTCTCTCTTGGTGGGTGTGGCTGGATTGGAGCGGGTCTGGTTGTTGCTTGTTCCGTTCCCAGTCCCATTCTTGGAACCATTGTGGTTATGCGAACTTCCTCCGTTGTGGTTATGACCTCCATGGTTATGAACAAGTCCTCCCGAGTTCGGGGTTAGATGAGGCTTCTGCTAAGCTCCTGAGTTGTACCTTCCTTGTCCATACTTCCTTTCGCGGCTCTCAATTTGCTGCTGCTTCCCTTCAATCACAAGAGCCTTGTCTACCAACTCCTGATAGTTGTTAAATGTTGCCACCATCAACTACATGCTCATCTCATCGTTCATCCCTTCCATAAACTTCTCCTGCTTCACGACATCTGTGGCCACATCGCCAGGGGCATAACGAGACAACTTACTCAATTCATCCACGTACTGCCCCATAGTATGGTTCCCTTGGCGCAAGTTGCGAAACTCACGCTTCTTCATGCTCATAGCTCCCCGTTGAGACATGGGCGGTGCGGAATGCTTGCTGAAACTGATCCCATGTAACAATGGCTATAGGATAGGTGACTGTGTAATTCTCCCACCATGAGGCTGCTGGTTCATCCAACTAATGTGTGGCAAAACGCACCTTCTCAGCATCTGTACATCCTGCAGTGGTTAACTCCCTTCCAATCCCGCGGAGCCAATCATCAGCCATTATCGGCTCGGTGCTACTGGAAAACACCGGCGGCCGCAACCTCAGAAAGCGGGCTAAGTTGTCAACTGGTGGTGGTGGTGGGTTGTTGTTGTTGTTGTTGTTGTTGCCTTGGTTCTGAACTAACAACTGCATCAATGTATTCTGCTGTTGGATCAACTGAGTGAGCTCCGGTGGGAAAGTAAATCCGGGGTCACGTCTCGGAGGCATCTGAGGGTTTAGAGGGAAGAGAATAGAATAGAATGAGGTCTAGTGAGGGAAACACTACCCATATGCACATGAGACAACCACAATCATATCACTCAATCAATCAAGCAAGGGCATACAATCGATCTAACTATCATTACAAAAGTGCTCAGACTATACTATATACATGGTGGAATACTACTACTGATGTGGTGGTCTACTAGAAATATTGATCGGTCGAAGACTCCATGATGTCTGCTCCAGCTTCGTCTTCATAGTCATCATCGCTATCGTCGGGTCCAAGTCGGTGTCGCCGATGATGATGTAGTCTTCAGAACGAATCTCCTTGGGTTCATCGTCTTATCTTCCTGGCGCGGGGTCTCCCATGAATACTCCTAGCTTCCTTTCCAGATCGTCATTCTTCTCCACTAGTACGACGATTTCCTCCTCATAATCTTCGCGAGTAGCCTTGAGTTCTTCCTCCAGTTCCGTGATCCTTGTCATTCCCTTCTTCAGATCTATCATGCCTGCGCACATCTGGTTCTCCTGGCGACGAATGTGCTGGTTTAACTCCTGGATGAAAGCTGCGATTGATCTATCCTTCCTGGTGCTGATCATCTCCCATTGCTCATCTTGTCGCCCACAAATATGATAGATAGTATCCTTAAGCTCCTTATGGTAAACTTCTCCAATGCGTCCCATGGTGATGTGGGCTGCCATACTCTTTCCTAGACTCCAGGTTGGTGCATCAAAGGAAAACTCTATGGGTTTAGTGACTGGCGCGAATGTCCTTCCTGAAACTTGGACTTGAATCATCCATCTCCTCTCTTCTGGTAAAGTGGCGTTGTAAGTCCCCGTGAAGCTTGGTATTCCAATGTTCAGGTACTTAGTGACTTCCTTCAAGTGTCATCCAAAAGGTGCTTCTTCATCTGGTTGTGCAAACTTGTTCCTTGCGTCCGCCATCCTAAAGAGTAGAAAACGGAGAGGAGTCAGAAATGAGAAGAGAGTAGTGATGTAGGGCTTTAGCTTAGTGGTCGTGTCCTACACTTAGCATGTGCTCTGATACCATCTTTGTAGCGACCCGACCTCAAACGGTCAAGTCTCTGTGCTTCAGTGTCATCCCTGGACCGGTAATGCTGACACACACAGTACTCGAAGGATTTATAACAGAGTAGCAATCACACACTTATTACATCGAATGTCTCAAAAGAGAACTTATTACAATAGATATGGCTTAAGGCCATCTAATACGATAATAGCGGAAGGCTTGGAAGATAAAGTGAGTCCATCAACTCCAACGGCATAGCTGAGCTGCACGGCAATGACCTAACGAACCTTACTCCTCGTCTGAAAAGTCTACAACATAATACGTTGCAGCCCGAAAACGGGTCAACACATGGAATATGCTGGCAATATAACACAGTAGAGCAAGAACAGTATAATGCTACCACTATATGCATATTTAGCTGGTGGAAAGCTCTCTGGTTAAAGTTTTGCAAAAAGCCAATTTTTCCCTACAACAAAGGAATAGATTTTATTTAACTATCATGGTAGTTGAAACATCACTGAGAAGGTTCCTCCAACTCAATCCCAATTAAAAGTAATTATCAACCCAACAATATTAATTCAGAGTGATGAGATACATATGATAATCCAAGTACTAGATACTCAAGATGTCCGTAACCGGGGACAGGGCTAACCATGATTAGTTTGTACACTCTGCAGAGGTTTGCACACTTTTTCCCATTAGACTCGATCTCCTCCGTTGGATTTCTCGCACTACATAGTGTTTGAGAAACGGATGACCGAGACACAGTCTTTTAGAATCATTAACTCTCTACTCCGGATAGACTATACCACCTACAACCCATTACATCTGCTAGTCTACCTCTTTAAGAGCTTCACGCAACTTACTCAACTATGCTAGAGCCCATAATAGCTTTTGGCTGCACACAGATGTTTCTAGCATGAAATATCTCAGTTCCCTTTGAGCCTGGGTGGCGGACCTTAGGATTATCACACGGGTCCTCCGAGATATCCTAGGACAACACTGGATTCTCCAGGTTCCCTGACAAGCAATCCACCCAGATGTGTATTAAAGTTGCCACCTTAAGTTGAACCATTAATTAACAATCTCACATCTTTCATGGATTCACTCACCCAAACCACGTCTACGAGCATAGCATGGCAATATAAGCAATACGTAGAAGTTACTCCCAAGGGTTTGATAATAACAGGGAAATAGGTTCTACCTCATCAACTACTTCCCAGTCCCACATGTTATCAAGTCCTAACCATGCAATGTTGAGGGTTTAAACTAATGCATAAAAACTGGGTGATAAAGGGAATATGATCAAAGTGTTACTTGCCTTGCTGATGATCCGCAAAACCTCGAGACTTGTAGTAGCATGCTTCGCACTCCGGGTGTTCTATCACAAACAAACAATAGAATACATAAGCAATCAAGCAAAGACGCACGGGTAAAACACAAAAAAGAAGATCTAACCAGAAAGTTCAACTTAAGAACTCCGGTTTGCAAAAAGAATCAAATCAAACGGAGCAACGAAACTCAAACGGCGAAAGAAACAAGATCCGATTACTAATCTGAACTAAGGTCAAATTTTATTGTACCTAAATCTTGTTCAAGTTGGTTAAACAGAAAGAGGACTTCGAGATGAAGATCTAGGCACTTGAATCGCCTGATTCCGATACACGAGCGAAAAGATAAACTAAAACGAAAATCGGATCAGAAATCGCAATCGAAAATAATCGCGAGAAATCCAAGAAAAAGAAAAACTGACGAACAGGCTAACGAATGAACGTTCGTTGTCTGCAGCCATCGAGTGAACACCGTTCGTTAAAACGAATGTACGGACGAACGTCCGCTAAGTAACTAAACGGAGAAAACCGGCGAACCGATCTATTATAAAAAAACAAAACCTAGGGTTTTCTAAAAAACCGAATCGGTTTTAAAATAAAACCCAACGGCGGCGACGGTGGCGTATACCTCCAGCGAGGTGGAGCGGCTGCGGCATGGTTCGGCTGCGGCGGCGGGGCTCCGGGGTGGCGGCGTGGCGGCGGTGGGGCGACGGCGAGGTGCGGCAGCGAGGCGGCTTGGGGTCCCGAGGGGCCCCGGGCAGCGGCGAGGCGTGTCCGGCTCGGACTCGCCCGACGATGTCGGTGGCGGGGGGTTGGGCCAGCCGGCTCGGCTGGGCTTCGGCCCAGTCGGGCGTTGAAGTTTTTTTTAAATAGATTCCGCCGAAAATAAATCCTAAAAATATAAATAAAAATCTAAAAATGCCAAAACAAATTTTCACCGTCTGAACAAAATATTTAGAACAAGATGAACATTTTCGTGGCCCTAAAATGCAATTTTGAAAACGTGCAATTTTTCTAATGCAAATAAAATAGCAATAAAATCCGAATAAAATCAAATATTTGATTTTAATATTTTTCCTCCAATATTTCATTTATTTTGGAGAAGTCATATTATCTCCTCTCATATAGTTTAACATGAAATATTTTTGGAGAGAAAAATAATTAAAACCAAGAATCCTCGTTTCAATATTTGATAAAATTTCAAATATGAAAACAGCGAAATCCCCAACTCTCTCTCCGGGGTCCTTGAGTTTCTTAGGATTTCGAGGATTAAGCCAAAATGCAATAAAATATGATATGTAGTGATGACCTAATGTATAACATTCCAAATTGAAAATTTGGGATGTTACACTGAAGAATCTTTAATACATCCACAATCAACAGCTAACCCTGAAATAATCCAGAAACATTAAATGGCATAGCTTAAATTTATCGGTGGCATTAGACTGAGTGCGGCATTAGTTAAATGTGGCATTACTTTAGCAGCAGCATTGGTTGACTTTACCACTGGCGTTATACTAACAGCAAAAAAGTGGCAATAAGAGCATGGGAGATCCATCCAGACAGTGGGCGCACCAGTACGATGTACCTCCACAGACGCATAGAGTGGTGAGGGAGGTATGGTTGCCCAGAGCAACAAATATCCAGGCAGCATATGTGGATTACGTCCCATTTTTGTTCTCTTTAGCCACCTTTTTCCTATGTGAGGACAACAAACCGATCGACCTGGTCATTCCCTATTGCGTTGTCATGCCTTTCTACCCTTCTTCAACCAAGAGACACGAGACTCGTTCCTTAGCTACTGATTTTTCCCTTTTCAACCTAGATGCGGGTTCGATGCCTACTCTCTTGGACAGTATAGTCTCCCTTCCTTTCCTTATTCAACCCAGACATGGATTAGTTTGCATGAAGTAGGGTTTCCTTTAATAGTGCAAATTAAGGTTTTTGTCTGCGTGACGAGCAGAGTAGAGGATAGGAAATTGGGAAGATGGTGGAGTGGAAAAAGATCCACATGTAGCGACGTGGCAAATGGGGCAATAGAACAAGGGTATGGTTCGAAAAGAGGTAGCATACCTGAGGGTCGGCGGGAAGTGGCTTCACTCGTGGTTGTCGTTGTCCGCACGCACTACGGCGGCGAGCTTGGGGACGGAGGCCATCCCACGCGGGCGCTAGGTCTGAGAGGACGGCCTTGTCGTCAGTGCATGACCTCGCTTGCCAACGACGAGTGCGTCAACGCTGCACGTCCTTTTCTTCCCCGACGGATCTATGACCACCGGTGAGGAGGGAGAGAGAGGCCGTCTTTTTTAGATCTGGAGAGAGGGTGATAGTGTGAGAAGCAAGTGGGCAGCCCTTGGCAAGAAAGCTCTGAAGCTCCAGCCTATATATCTTTTTTATATTAATAGTACTAGAGGTGGAGTAGTGGTAGAGTAGTTTATATTTTCTCTGCAAACAGTACCAGTTAGTCGTGCTTCAAAATTGAACGACACGCCATCAAAAAAATAAAGGTCAATAACTAATGCGGCACCTCGGGCCAACTCGGCCAGATCGCATTTTGCACGAGAAATTACACACCATGTTTCATTAACATGTGGTCCCATTCCAACATGTCACTGAGACGACGGCGAGTCCTTTTGTACAATTTCCGAAAGGACGTGTAGGCCGGGGCACCTCTTCGTGTACCGTGGCAAACTGGCAACCGTCCACCGACTCTTCGCCTTTCCCTCTCGATTTGGAACTGCCGTCGCATGCTCTTCCTCCCTCCTCCATTTGCCTTCACCCTTCCTTCTGCCATTGTTCGATCGTCTTCTCCATGGAGGGAACAAGCTGGAAACGACCCCGTTATTCTTGCCCCGATCTGAAAGATGATGTGGTGGGGGAATTCATTGATCGGTGCGACGTCATCACCTCGGCTAGCATGGCAGGTTCATTTAAGCCCATTCTCGACTCAACTAATAACATCATTACAAGGAACCCAAGGGTCCAGGAGCGGTTTGATCTCCCCTATCTTCTTCGCTATAAGCCTGTTCGCATGGGCGCGGACGACTGAGGCCTCGCTTTGTGCAAGTTGATGCTGCTTGATAACGATACGTGTGATGTCAAGATGCCATCGCTTCAGGGTAAGGCCTGGGCTGGCGCAAATGGAGATTGTGTTGTTTATATTGGGTACAATTGCGAGTGGGAACTTGTGAATGTGTACACTCATCAGCAGATTCCACTTCCAAAAATCTCCGAGTGCCCTGAGGTTGAGCACACAGATGATCTACGTACATTCAAATACGATCATGGTGACTGTGGTCTACTGAAGATAGCAATTTGTAGAGTTCCCAACCGCTCTTGTAATTATAAGAACTATCAAGTTGTTGCTATCTTCGACAAGCTTGTTGCCGTCCTTCGTGGTTCGACTGGATGGATATTGCTCAACAATCAGTTTCTATACACGAATGTGTACTGTGATGCAATTCAATACGAGGGTCTTGTGTTTGCTGCCACCACTCGTGGCACTGTTTTTGCATGGGATCCTCATAGTTTTGGTACATTTGTCTTCCATCGTAATTATAATTGTTTCATCCGCATGCATGCGGGTTAGCAAGTTTCCCTTTACTAATTAACCTTCTTCTTGTGTTTCCAAGGTCCTGGGAACATTCCACCACCTATACTTGAAAAAATTTATAACCAAGGGGGAGATGACGATGGTGATGATCACGAGCATGAGGACGAGCAGAACTTATATACTCAGTGGCGCCTGGCAACTAATTCTGATGGATGACCTCTTCTTGTCTGTATACAGTGCACTGTGATTATTACTACTGAGGTAGAAGGTGTTCTCTCCTATGGTCGCCCTCTCCGGACCTATTCCAACACTCATTGCAGGGTATTCAGGATGGATACTAGTGTGCTAGCGCCAACACCTTCTCCCTGGTATAGTATTGATAGTCTTGGAGAAAACTCGCTCTTCCTTGGACAAAACTATCCAATGATGGTGAAAGGCGATCCAGCTGCTGTTGACACAACGCTACTACCATTTATGAGAAGCAACGATATCTATACCTCAGACATTGTGGTGGTTCCCTACCCTGGTCCTGATATATGCCGCTTCAGCCTAGATGATCAGTCCTGCGTTGCTCTTGATATTGACAATAGCTGGCCCTTCCCTGAGCACCTATGGTTCAAAGCAAGCATTTCCAATGCCGAGGATTGGTCGAGTTGAAGTTCATTTCATTGCTTGTTATTTGTTGTGTGATGAAAATTCAGTATTTACTAGAATGTTTTATTGGAAATAATCTATAATCCAACATGTATCCTCGTTGTCGTTGTGTGTTGATGACTTGTTGTATGTAATGAATGGTACATTTGCAAATGCATGTCATAGACTCAATTTATGAATGGTTTTCGAGTCACTTCTTGGAGTGTGAGTACCGTAGTAGTATAGCTAGCATCTGGTTAGTATATGAAGTTGCCACATCACATAGAGCCAACCTAATATTGGAGTATGCTAGCCCTCCACCGGTGCACCGCTTCAAATGGCGGAGGAAGTGAGAGGTCGCGTCACCTTGTGTCCAGATCTGAGATGCCACGTGTACCAGATGAATGACTCCAAGTTCGACCACCGTGATGCTAGGTGCGAGCCGAGGAACACTGTTGGAGAGACCCCCCCTCATAATTTTACTACATTGGTCATTTGATTCATATGATAGAATTCTATAGGATTTTTCCCTATGTAATCATGTTTTTAATTGGCAATCTAGCATCCACTCCAACTTTTGTTTCACTTCCTTTGTTCCTACGAAGAGAGTACTTGCTCTAAATGATGTGCCGCTGCAAGAGCCGCCTATATGAATTAACCATGCTCTAAAAAGTTGGACCAACTTTGGCTATAGTAGTACTATACTAGGTTAGTACTAGGTGACTTTGCGCTTGGCTCTTCTCCTCTTCCGGAAGTCGAACAATAATGATGGTACTATAGTAGTACTTCTGGCTATCTGACACCAAATGAACTGCTGCATCTCCACCTCTTGTAAGCAAAAGTTTCTCCTCGTGCTGTGAGCCACCGCGCACGCGTTGGCGAGGGAGAAGGCGTAGTAAGCACGCTTCTCGTCATTTTGCGAGTTGACGGGACACATAAAGTTATTTATTAGTACTCTCTTCAAAAAGGGCCGACCATGTCCATGGCTACCATCCCGCGCTCTGTCATTGAGTACGTGCACTATTGACGTGCCATCAAGGAGAAAAAAATATTGCGTAGTAGTACTAGGTGCCATCGAAGTGCACGACTCACTTACGCACTGCATATATCCATTTTCTTGCATGACACGCCACCTTGACGTTAGATGTCCTGCGTGTCATGGAGGCATATAGTATGATTTTGTAAAATGGAGGCATATAGATGTCCCGCATGTCGGCAAAAGGATGAACAAAGCTCATGTCTTAGACGAAAGAGTGGAAGAACATAGAGATACCCGACGACCGAGAAGGAGCAACAAACCTCGGGGTGGAGCGTCTGTACTCATAATATTTTATATTATTCAGCGATATAAAATCAACCAAATCTCTCCATGTTCCTATACCATTCTATAGTATGAGAATAACTTTGAACGTAAGCCATTGATTCACTCTATCCAATGGTCATAGTTGGAAAATCCAAACAAAACCAAGCATTGGATGAACTCTTTTTTTGAGACCAACTCTTTTAGCACTTAGATTGTTGCCGCCTGCCCACCTAGCCCACCTATATATCTGCTCATGTGTGATGACCACAAGAGCTATCCACTTAGATTGTATGTTAAAAAAATAAAGGTCGATAACTAATGTGGCACCTCGGGCCACGCGGCCAGATCACATTTTGCACGAGAAATTACACACCATGTTTTGTTAACATGTGGTCTCGTTCCAACATGTCAGTGAGACGACGGCGAGTCCTTTTGTACAATTTCCGAAAGGATGTGTAGGCCTGCCTCTTCGTGTACCATGGCAAACTGGCAACCGTCCACCGACTCTTCTCCTTTCCCTCTCGATTTGGAACTGCTGTCGCACGCTCTTCCTCCCTCCTCCATTTGCCTCCACCCTTCCTTCTGACATTGTTCGATTGTCTTCTTCATGGAGGGAACAAGCCGGAAACGACCCCGTTATTCTTGCCCCGATTTGAATGATGACGTGGTGGGGGAACTCATTGATCGGTGCAACATCATCACCTCGGCTAGCATGGGAGGTTCGTTCAAGCCCATTCTCGACTGAACTAATAACATCATTACAAGGAACCCAAGGGTCCAGGAGCGGTTTGATCTCCCCTATCTTCTTCGCTATAAGCCTGTTCGCATGGGCGTGGACAACGGAGGCCTCACCTTGTGCAAGTTGATGCCGCTTGATAATGATACGTGTGATGTCAAGATGCCATCGCTTCAGGGTAAGGTCTGGCCTGGCGCAAATGGAGATTGGGCTGTTTATATTGGGTACAATTGCGAGTGTGAACTTGTGAATGTGTACACTCGTCAGCGGATTCCACTTCCAAAATTCTCCGAGTGCCCTGAGGTTGAGCACACAGATGATCTACGTACGTTCAAATACGATCATGGTGACTGTGGTCTATGGAAGATAGCAATTTGTCGAGTTCCCAACTGCTCTTGGAATTACAAGAAATATCAAGTTGTTGCTATCTTCGACAACCTTGTTGCCGTCCTTCGTGGTTCGACTGGATGGATATTGCTCAACAATCAGTTTCTATACACGGATGTGTACTGTGATGCAATTCAATATGAGGGTCTTGTGTTTGCTGCCACCACTCGTGGCATTGTTTTTGCATGGGATCCTCGTAGTTTCGGTACATTTGTCTTCCACCGTAATTATAATTGTTTCATCCACATGCATGCGAGTTAGCAAGTTTCCCTTCTCTACTAACTAACCTTCTTCTTGTGTTTCCAAGGTCCTGTGAACATTCCACCACCTATACTTGCAAATTTTTATAACCAAGGGGCAGATGACGATGGTGATGATCACGAGCATGAGGATGAGCAGGGCCCATATGCTCTCTGGCGGCTGGCAACTAATTCCGATGGATCACCCCTTCTTGTCTGTATACAACCCAGTGCTGATGTTACTACCGAGGGAGTAGGTGTTGTCTCCCATGGTCGGACTCTCCGGACCTATTCCAACACCCGTTGCATGGTATTCGGGATGGATATTATTGTGCTAGCGCAACACCTTCTCCATGGTACAATATTGATAGTCTTGGAGAAAACTCTCTTTTCCTTGGACAAAACTATCCAATGATGGTGATAGGCGATCCAACTGCTATTGACACAAGGTTACTACCATTTATGAGAAGCAACTGTATCTATACGCCGGACATTGCGGTGGTTCCCTACCCTGGTCCTGATATAGTAGTCCGCTTCAGCCTGGATGATCAGTCCTGCGTTGGTCTCGAGATTGACAGTAGCTGGCTCTTCCCAGAGAATCGCTTGTGGTTCCAAGCAAGCGTTTCCAACGCCGAGGATTGGTTGAGTTGAAGTTCATTTCATTGCTTGTTATTTGTTGTGTGATGAAAACTTTAGTATTTATAATGTATCCTCGTTGTCGTTGTGGGTTGATGGCCTGTTGTATGTAATAAAATGATATGCCTGTGATAAACTTACTAAATTTATGAATGGCTTTCGAATCGCTTCTCTTAGTGGGTGATGCGACGAGGCAAAAAATGTTTTCTGAATACATAATTGTACGTGCATTGTAACAGGTTATCGGATGAGGCCAATCAACAATGCTACACTATTTGTACTAGCTTCACATGCTGCACTATCTCTACGTCTACGTACGTAATAGAACAAGTTTTAAACTTGAAACCATCCACCCATCCTCACAAAGAACACTTTTTAACCTAGCACAGACTCCAAGAAATTTTGCCATAGTGTGAGGTGGCCCATATGTTAATGTGTTCGCTGTACGTAACCAGCACCTCGAATCCTCAATACTACTACTACTACTATAAGTACAGTAGTAGGAGTAGTACGGTGGCATGGGCCAGAACAAGCATTCACATCCAGGAGTACGGCACATGCCACCAGCACGACTTCCATCTGACACCATATTCTTGGAGTCCGTGCTACAACAATCTCTTCAACCTCGTCGTTTCTCTAACTCAGCCATCGCACGACGGGCGAGGTGGGGGTTTGCGGATAGTAGGTTTCCTCAACTGCGGTCCCACTTGTAAGGCCAACTCCAATGCACGACCCCAAACGGACCTCCGTTTTGCCCGGATTTTGTCCGTTTGGGTAGGGCAATGGGGTCGTGTTCGGGCCATTTCTCGGATGCGGTGGCCGTGCACCGAACGCACGGACGCATCCCCGCCGCATACATTTTTCTTTGCAAACACATATTCTTTTTCATCATTGATTTTTTGGTACATGGAAATACATCACCAAAATTTTGACTAGAAAAGGAAGAGCAAAGAAAACAAGAACCACAAAAATACATTTTAGAAGATATCCAACTTCCATAACTGCTCCTGTAAGTTGGATTAGTGCCTTCTCGATGCATTCATTGTTGATCTGCGGAGGCTTGATCTTGCGTGCTTCTTTCTTCTTTGAGTGTAAAGAAGTAGACGTGTCTAGCCTCTATTCTATCAACAAGTGCACTAGTCTCATCTCTAGCCTCTATGCTAGCTAAAAGTGCTAGAGCATATACTAAATTGCGCTCTATCAAAATATCGTTGTACTCTTCTTCCCAATACCAAAACTTGCATATTCTACACAATAAAATTTTAAGTTAGCACAACTAGTCTAATCTGAGAGCACAACCGAAGATTTGGTCGAGTTCTTCCTCCTTTTGCCGACACGTGGGACATCCAGCATCCAAGTCGTGTCATTCAAGAAAATAAAGTGGTAGTTGAAGCCACGTGATGTGCATCTTGGGTTAAACTGTAAATAGAATCTTACTACTCTTGAGTAACTCCAAAAGCGGCCACCGAAGATCTTTACTGGATTTGTTTTTCATCACCAGCATGTCGAGGTGAAAGATGTGCAGGTTCAGTGGGTCCTCTTGCATTTTCACTGACATGTGGGACCACATATGAGCAAACAGACGATGGGCTCCGCGCGTCTGCTGGCTGGCTGAGAAGAGAGATAGAGGAGGGCTGAGCACGGACTCCAGGAAATTTGTTCTCCGTAACCAGCACCTCGATATAGTGGGGTAGCATGGGCCATAACTAGCATTCATGTCTAGCAGTACGACACATGCCACCCACACGAGTCCCATCCGACACCAATTTTCTTGGAGTCCGTGCTACATCCATCTCTTCTCCCTCCTGTTTTCTCAGCCATCGCGCGGTGGGGGTTTGCCGATAGTCGGTCCCACTTGTAAGTTAAAATGCAACACAACACGCATTCCCCCTTGAGCGGCGTGCTGGACCAACCGTGTGGGGGTGCGACGCGAACACGACAGGCTTTTACTTTTGAACTTGTAACTTGTAAAATTTGGTTCTGCTCCAGGCGCGACCGATAGATAGAAAATAACGATTTCCCCTAGAGTAATGAGAAGTTTGGTTCTGGCGCGGTTCATGCATGGAGTACGTATGAAAATTATAAGTTGATGCGAAAGGTAAGATAATTACTAGTAGTACCATATACTACTACATGGATTTGGCGGAAAGATGAAGATACATACAGATCCATCAACGACATCCTCACGCGCTAGTGCACTGGGTCACCAACCGACATGTGAGGAGCAGCGGGATTGGCGGCAAGCTCAACGTGCTTCTGAACAATGCTGTCCAAGGTTCCCCTGCATTCCAAGAAGGCCAGCATCCTATCGTCCCCCTCTTGCATGTAGTAGTCCTTGTGGACGATTTGCGCGTAGACATTGGTGATTATGCGATGGTGTCTTGCTGCACCAGGAGTTGTGCGGCGAGCGCGACCTCGAGGTGGACATTCTCCAGCGCGACTGCGGGCAGTCGCAGGGTCACCAATGCGTCGAAGAGGTTGTCACCATAGAGGCCGTTGAGGGTGGCAGGCATCATAGAGCCTGGGCGCGTGGGCTGGAGGTGTACATCAAGGTCATCCACGAGCTTCTTGACGACAGTTAACTTGTCGAGGAAGCCGACGAGGACCTCGTCGAACAAGGAGACGAAGCTATCGTCCAAGCGGCCCCTCGCCCTGGCGGCCTCAAGCACTACCTGGAGACGTTCCTCGGTGCCGGGCCACAGGCCGGCGTCGTGGACCATCTGGCACAGACGGTTGATGCTCGCGCTCATCGCCTCCATGGGTCTAGCTTCTAGTCAACTGATCTTGCGATTGGAGTGATCACTCTTTCCCTTGGGTGCGTAGGTGCGTAGGATTTTGTAGATTGGACTGGCGGGAGCCTTTATATGAGAAGTGTAGACTGCATTGAATTCACGTGCGTGTTGGCCATCTACTCCTCGCCCCTCTACTCCACCTGCCTTTGGTTGTATGATAGGTTGGCCATCCACCCGTTGGGCCCACGTGTCATACACCCAAAGGCAGGTGCAGTAAGTCAATGAAGTTACGTCCCCCTCCATGCCGGTGCAGTATAGTCATCTCACCAGACCTCTAGTTGGGGCCAAACGAGAGAACTTTGATGTTTACTGGTTTATTGGTCCCCTTTGCATTTTGCGCCAAGTTTTGACCTTTGATTTAACTAATAAAATGTTAATGCATGTAACCAAAAATGTTGTGTAAGTCACTTACGAAAACCAAATAATCCCAAAACACTTAGACACGGTACATTAACTCCCTCCTCGTTTCTTATTTCGTGACATATCAACCAATGAGAGATGTGGGCCATGCATGCTTTCAATGACTTGAGACTACCAAACATCACATGCCGTGGTTAGTTCATTGCATGTAATCCTATTAAGTAGCAAAAAGACATTAAGTTATCTCGCCGATAGGAATAAAACAATACACCATGTATTTATTTACAGAGGGAGTAGTACATTTTTTGTGACATGCATTACTAGATATTGCTAGTCAAATACTAAATCCAGATGGACGTGGTAGTACTACTAAATCCAGATGGTGGTACTAGTACTACTAGTAGTACTACCAATGTAGTAGCACTGTACTACCCGTTGGTCAAATTATTACGTGCTGCTCCTCACAGTGAAGTGACAAGACCCTACGCCGTAGATGACACCTGCGTATAGGCGCCGTGTTCGGCATACCATAGTCAGCCTCACCGTCTGCAGTCACTATCATCATGGCTGTAGACCTAGCCTGCTTACAACTAGCCGTGTTTGACATAATTTCCCGTGCATAGATGCCTGTGCATTGCACGTAACACTAAGAT
>NC_057800.1:222512470-222515643 GCF_018294505.1 Triticum aestivum | reverse complement strand
GACGGCGCCGATAGCAGCCATCGTGCCAGATTTTTCCATGGCCTTCTAGATGTGGTGGGGAGGAGATAAGGCTGATTGTGAGAGACAAAGAGTTGTTTGTAAATAGATAACAAGTGCGGGCATCTTTTTGCAAAACTGGAGAAGTTTGGTTTGTATGCGTCAGATCTAGATCCGACGGCTATTGGTGAAAGATGGCAGGCACAATATCATCACCAACTCAGGACCTGTTTGATTCGTAGGATTTTGAAAATGCAAGAATAGGACATGACAATATTACAAGTTTCAAACTGATATTACAAATGTTAGGAGTAATGCTGCACCTACGAAGAGGGAATTACTAGGAAGTTTACGTAAGAACTTTCGTTACTTTAGGTGGATGCAGCATTATCGTTCAAACTAAAATCCACCGTCCTGACAAGTCACTAATGGGCAAATAAGTTTTCGAGTCTCTGGCCACTTGATGTTTCAAAAACAAATTTAGCTTCCGCGGAGACTTTGTCAGTTAGGCTTAGACGCTTGCGGTGATCAGCACGCCATTCATTGTTGCGCCAGAGAATGCTAAACCTCATTACCTTGAGCACACTTCCCTCCAGAACAAAGAACCTGGCCAATTTAATCTCTGATGTGCTGCCTTGGTAGTCGATCAAATCAATTTCTGTAAGATGGAGATCAAGGCATTCGATGAGATTGTTATAGTGCAACACATTTTTCACTTTCGGGTCTTTTTTTATCTGCAAAAGAAGAGAACATATTAGAGCAGCTGGCTGTATAATATTGCCATGTCATCAAGAGGTACCAATATCATTCGCTCATACGATAGGGTTGGCTGGCTAGTGATATTTTTTCACTCTCTCTCTCTCTCTCTCTCTCTCTCTTTCTCTCTCTCTTTCTTTCTCTTTCCTCTCATTTACCTAGGAGTACGTGAAGAGCTTGGGCATTTGTTGCCTTCCACTATGTGTCCAATGCCATATTTTGCAAAAGTATGCCATATAATATGCATCGATGTCAAATCAAAAGATTTTGGCACCGCTCTCGCGATGTGAGAGAGTTGGCACCGCTGTGCACACAGACACACATGTATAAACAAATCAATCAAACCAACTACACCAGCCTCTCACTCTCCCAAACAAGTGTTTTTTATTGCCTCAGTCCTCTCTCTCTCTCCCACGCAAGTGTGTTTCATTGCGTGAGTTAATTTGGCACCGGAGCAAAGTAGGTGATCCAGATTGGGGCACCAGGTGAGCAATGGAGGGGCATCAATTCCAAATGCATCACAAGTGAATTTGGCACATGTTTTGGCCTACATAGTGGAGGGCCATTATAGCCCACTTTTTACTACCTCTTATTTAGTATAATATTTTGACCATAGATTTACGTAAGAAAATGCCAATGCATGTCACTAAAAATTACACCATTTGAAATTATGTTCAAATATGAGTCCAATGATATAGTTCTTAGTGACATGCATTAACATTTTGTTAGTTAAATCTATGGTCAAATTTTGATACTACAAAATAGGAAGAGTAAACCAGGACAGAGGTAGTACTTGCTCTTAGGGTAACCATAGAGTTACTGGAGTAGTCTAAGTTACTTTCCACTATGACTAGCCTAGGCTACTATAGTAGTACAACAAAAAAAACCGATGCAGGTGATAACGTGAGAAAAAAATACTAAAAACATTTCTTTCAGTGCAATGCGTAGATGCAGTTTTGAACACTACAATTGTCATCGTAATTTGGAAAAATTACGAAAAAATTGAGCTACGTTGTGATTACCGTTTACTAATAGGAAAGAAGTTTCACCTTGATGAGTAGCTTCTCCGTGCACGACAAGCATGTAAGGAATCCAACAACTTGAAATAGGTTGCGGCCGATATATTTTATTGCCAAGATCTTCACTGTGCACATAGACTGGGTCAAGCTTGTGGGAATCATTTTCTGGAAGACAGTCATAAATACATCAAGAAGAAATTTAAAAATGTGAATTTCAAGAAGACGGAGAAGAAGATGAGTGCTGTACCTGAATGATTATGGATCCAATAAAGAGTTCAAAGAATTTGGCAGATGAGTGCACTAACGCTGTCAATTTTGATGCGTCAACGACCCTGATTTTTGTTGGACCTTCTAGATTCGATACAAGCAATCTCTCAAGGAAAGGCGCATTCTTAATGACCATAACGTGGAACAGCTGGAGTGATCTCTTCCCAATAGATGTCTTGTTGCGGGGCCAGCAAGACACGTAAATCCATCGGAGATTCGCCGATGCGATGTGGAGGCTAATGAACTCGTGGATCTGCTCAAGACGAAGGTACTCGAGCGCAGTACAGCTGTGGAGCAGGTGCTCCATAACCTTCTTCGATATGACAATGTTGAGGAGGTCGACCTGCTTGAGTTGAGGGAGAAGAAGGGCGGGTGCGGCATTAATCTGGGGAAGATAGCAGGAGCTGAAGCTGGTGCGATGCAGCGTTGGCGCGAGGTGGAGCGCAGACGGCAGCAGAGAGCGACATCGTCCAGCTTGAAAGCTGAGCTCCTCGAGCTGATCTAGGGTGGGGGATAAGAACCACTCGTCAAACTTGGGTTGGACCTTGCAGTTGATACTGAACATGCGGATGTCAAGGCATCTGGCTGGCCCAGGGTGCGATGAAAGGAACTTGGAGACTGCGGCCATGCGTTTGCAATCACTACAAAAAAAAGACACATCCGTGACATTTTGGGCCGAACGAAAATCTTTTCTGTCATACTTATGACACTTCTATGACGATAATTGTGACAAAACCCGGTATCATCACAGATGTGGTGTGGTCCTGCTTCTATGACAAAAAATCATGATAGAAAATGGGCTTTTCGTCCTGGGCGGGTCGGAGACGCGGCTGCATGACATTCTTTCGGCCGTCCATGACGGAAAAAACCATGGTAGAAGCAAGGGCGCGGAAAATATCGGGGAGTCCCCGGTTACGGTGGGTGGTCGGGGGCCGAGCGATGCGTGTTTCTCTCATAAGTACACGCGTGTGTGCGAGGCGTTGGGCTCTAACTGAACCCAAGCGATTGCACTGCAGGCTACGCGTTACTGAACCCGAGCGATCGATCGATGGTTGTTAACTGAACCCGATCGAGCGATTCCTTTGCCACTGCTGCTAACTGAAGCCGATCGATGCTACCTCTAGATGAACAGTG
>NC_057800.1:222488478-222512197 GCF_018294505.1 Triticum aestivum | reverse complement strand
CTAGATGAACAGTACCCCGATCGATCGAGCCGGTTGGGGCTGGATGAACAGGACCCCATGGAGGGTAAGATGAACAGGACCACCCCGTGGAGGGCAGGATGAACAGTAGCCAGTGGAGGGGTGGTTGAACAGGAGCCCGTGGAGAGGGCTGGTTGAACAGTAGCCGGTGGAGTAACGCGTGGTGGAGGCTGGATGAACAGGAGCCCGTGGATGAACAGTCGCAGGTGGAGGCTGGAGGAGGTCGATGGTGGATGAACAGTAGCCCGTGGAGGCTGGAGGGGGTCGACGGTGGAGATGAACAGTATCTCGTGGAGTCCCTTTTTGTGGTACGCCACACCCCTCCTGATGAACAAGACCCCCGTTTCGACCGTAGCGCTCCAACACAAGTCTGTTTCCTCCATTTTGTGCTACGCCACACCCCTCCTGATTAACAGGACACCTGTTTCGACCGCAGGAGGTCCATTTCCTCTGTTTTACGGTACGCCAGACCCCTCCCGATGAACAGGATCCCGTTTCGAACGTGGCCGGTCGAACACAAGGCCGTTTCCTCCGTTCTGCGGTACGCCATGCCTCGTTTCCATCGGCTGTTCCGTCCAAGCTGTCGTGGAATTGTCACGACAGATGTCCTTAGTGTTAGGACTTAGTCGCGAGGCCAACACATCTATGTGGTAGCTTGAGAGGGGTTGAGTGGGACGAGAGACGCAGGGCGGATCAACACGCAAGACAAGGATTTAGACAACTTTGGGCCCCGGGAAACATCATCCGGTAACAACCCTACATGCTGTTTGAGGCTAGGTCTCATTATCATCGCGAGGGAGTCGTCGTAAACCGGCTCTCCTCTTTGTGTCTAGCCCTAAGATTGTTTCTCTTGCTTGTAGCTTGTCCCTCTTTGGGGAGCCCTGCCCCTCCTTATATATGTTGAAGGGGCGGGTTACATGTGGAGTCCTATTAGAATTAGGACTAGTCTATCTCTAATACAAACCGGATACAAGTCCTGGTCTTAACTCCTTGTAAGGTAAATATTCCTCATGCCTTTCCTCTTAAACCGGCCCACCATAGTATGAACCGGCCTTCATGAACCGCCTGTTGGGCAACCGGGTCTTGTCGCTCCTCTGACCCGCCTGCCGGATTACCAATGAATCATAAACCGCCAGGTCCAAACGGGTCACCAGTGAATCGTCAAGTCTCAGCCAGGTCTCAAGTAAACCGCCAAGTCTGGCCGGGTTATACTTCCGGCTGGTTTACGCTGCGGGGTATATCCCCGACATTAGCCCCCAAGTTTAGCTTGGATTTATCTATGGTAAACTTATGCTGCAAAATAAACACAAGAACCAATTTGACAGGTTGTGCTCCGGATTAAGAATTCTTGTAGACCGGCACCTAATCATCCTTAAATCCTTGTCATTTCCTCCTTCTAGAAAATCCAGGTCAATAACCAGCCTCATACTCAAATTGCTGACGTTGGTTTCTCATAGAAAAATATTGTGAAGAATAATCCACTTGAGTCGGCTTCCAAAGCGCCGGTTTAAGAAATATAGGTCTTGAAATACTCATCTCATATTCAGCCGGTTTGAAGATATAAAACTTGCCGGTTTAATATTACCAAAATTGCGGGGTTACAAAACTGATAATTTCGGGTCATGATTGTTTCCAACGCCGGTTCATGATTGTTGCCAACGCCGGTTCATGATTGTTGCAGACACCGGGTCATAATGATTGGTGACGCAGGGTCAATAATTGTTGGTGACGCCGGGTTATAATTGTTGCAGACACCAGGTCAATCTGGTTAGCTCAAAACTGAAATTTAGAAGATATTTCTCCCTTATATCCATATTACCTGTTGCCCCCAAGTCTTGAACAGAACAAAGTGATGATTTGAGACTTGCTTCCATATAATTACTGCCACTTTGAAGAAATCCATGTTGCTCATCTCAGTCACTAGTAAAAACTGAAGACTCCATATATGTAGCCCCCAAGTGTCGGGTTGTCATGCTTGCAGCAACCTGGGACTTGTAATTTACTTACTCATAAAAACTTCAACCAGTGTAGCCCCCAAGGGCCGGGTAATTATGCAATAATGAGCAGGGACTTTATAAATATGATCATGTAAACTTGAGCAGTGATGTGCAGCCCCCAAGGGCCGACTCATTATGATATGATGACTCGGGTCTTCAATAAGATGAGCAAAAAATGACTTTGCATTAGCCCCCAAGTGTTATGGTGCATGCTTGCAGCGACATGAGACTTGCATATTTGATATAATCTTAAGTTGAATAATGTAGCCCCCAAGTGCCGGGTCGTAAACCTGCAGCGACTTGGGACTATTCCTTCAATTGTAAAATAAATCATATCCTTTGATAATATAATAGCCATTGCGCTAAATCGACTTTGAAAACCTTAATCATAATACTGGTTATTGATAACCATAATAAAATCCAGCCATGTTGGCTATTTGAAGATTTGAATAATATAATCCAATGATTTATGAGCGCATGATTCCAATGTCGCAATCCAAATATACACTGGCGACTTATAGTCAAAAGCCAGGTCGGTTTAACAAACACCGGATAATTTCTCATCATATACTGGCGACTTATTGTCTTAAAGACATGCCGGTTTAATAAACACTGGATAATTTATCATCATACTGGCGACTTATAGTCAAAAGCCAGGACGGTTTAATAAACACCGGTGACTTATAATCATGCTTTATTCAACCTGTTTCTGCATACAACAAGTTTAAAGTGTCCTGGCGGTTTACCGCCGGACGGGTCATAATGCCCAACATATAACCTGGGTTTATAACCAAGGCTGCACTTAAGAATAATCAAATATAAAATATATCATACCTGTGATATTGAATCACATCATTGGTTTTACCAACTTTTTGTAGTGAGGGTGATAATCCCAATCTTGAGTACTGATAACTCTTTCCATATTGTGCCGGTTTATGATAAAACCGTACCGGGTTGTGATAAACACCAGATTAACCATATATAATGCTGGCGACTTATAGTCGAAACCAGACCGGGTTAATAATCGCCGGATTATAATTAGTCATGTACTGACAACTTGTAGTTGAAATTCAAGCCGGGTTGATGAACACCGGTTTACTCCATAATAAGATGGTAACATAAAATCAAACCAGGCAGATAGTCTCCGGATTAAGATTTGACCGTGTTCCGCCAATTTGTAATTGATAGTCGAACTGGATTAACAATGTCAGTTTAAAAACGCAACAGAAGTAAAAGGTCTTTAGCAAAAAAGAACAGAATTCAAGCAAAGGCAAAAATAAAACCATTGCAAATGAGGCTTTGAGCCGATCAAGAGGCATTACCATGGTTGGACACGACCAAGCCCCCAAAAAGGCGTAGCTATGGTTTGAGTCAGCCAGGTCCCCAAATGATGCTTTGGCATTACGCCGATCAAGAGGTGTAGCTATGGTTCGGGTTCGACCAAGCCCCCAAGTGATGCTGTGGCACTAGGCCGATCAAGAGGCGTGACTATGGTTCAGACGTGACCACAAGTCCCCAAGTGATGCTTTGGCATTACGCCGATCAAGAGGTGTAGCTATGGTTCGGGTTCGACCAAGCCCCCAAGTGATGTTGTGGCACTAGGCCGATCAAGAGGCGTGACTATGGTTCATACGTGACCACAAGTCCCCAAATGACGCTGTGGCATTGAGCCAATCAAGAGGTGTGACTATGGTTCATACATGACCAAGCCCCCAAGTGATCAATAATATGATAAGCCAATAAGGCAGGATACCCATGTTTGAACCGCGCATCATGGAAGCAGGCCCTCTTTGGCACCCTTTAATTATTTGCAAGAGATAGATCCTTCTTGAACCGGATGTCAAACCGGATATTAAGAGCTTCAAAGCTTTGTGGGAGACATATTTCCCTTGAACCGGATTTTAAACCGGAATCTTCATTTTCAGCCAGAAATTTTCTGACGGCCTTTAAACTCGAACTTGCGAGAAGTTAATTCCCTTTTGAACCGGACATTGTTAAACCGGATTTGAGCGCTTCAGAGCTTTGTGGGAGAATAGATTTTTCTTGAACCGGATTGTAAACCGGAGTCATTTCTGATGACCTGGAACTTCTTCATCAAACCGGGATTTTATAACTGTCATATACTTTCTAAGCCAGAAATTTTCTGACGGCCTTTAAACTTTCATCAATATAACAGTAGCCTCCAGGACCAGGTTATCCTTCCCTCCATCGTCCTGGGGTTCTTAAATTTGCTGAAACTGGCAAGATTCGCTGAGTCATGTCATCGTAGCCCCCGAGTCTCAAAGGTGACTCGAGGAGTTGGCTTGAGACTCTCCATATTTGACCGTGATATAAACCGGCATAACTTGTATATCATTGATGTTGATAGCACAATGTGAATCCACAGAAGGTTGAGGTGACTGCGGCGGGTTATAAATGATCCCGTATGATCCGTGTCAGCAACTCGGCCAATGGTTCCTTCCAACTGGCGATTTGAAGTTAACCAAACTGTAGTGGCGGCGACTTGTGCGCCTGCCCATTGAGCCATCCAGTGCAGACGGCGGTTGATAGTATATGATAGTTTGCCTCCATTTTGTTGAAAGAAAAACCGGGCTACCCAAGCTGTGACTTGCTCATACTCAATAAACAACTCATGTATACCGGTGCGGCTCGGTATATTGATGTAGACCAGGCCGCGAGAGATGGACGACAAAGACGCCTGCAACATCAGAGGCGACTCGGATAGATGAGTCGACCGCGACATTACAAACCGGTGCTGATGAGGAAAATCGGCACCGGTGTCATAAATCAGCACGGACAGGCGAGTTAATCGCGGGCGCTGTACCGGCAAGCTGATGTAAACTGGGTCGTAAATACGGCGTCTTGCACGCATCCATTCACCGTGTAATATGGCATGGACGAACACCGGGCAGGATGTTGCCAGCGCGTGCTCCGTACCCATGGTATGAGCCACTTTTGTTGTGACTAATTATCCTGCATAAAAGGTATTGCAGGCGAGAGTAATTGTTCTTGAAATCATAAAAATGTATCAATAAAAAATTGACTGGATGGATTTAACCTGATATGTTAGGCCAGAAATTATCCACCGTGGAGTTGATGATCACCACGGGCGAGTCGACCGCGGGAGCAGACGAATGAACCGTCCGCGGCGTTGTAAGCCGGTGCGGACGGGCGAGTCAGTTGCAGGCGCGGCAAGCCGCGTGGACGGGCAAATCAACCGCGTCATGTTGATATAGCGGGGCGGCGATTGGCACATGTACCCGTCGAACAACACGACATAGACGAGCGCTAGTGAAAAAATAATGCTAGCGCATTCCCCTTTGCCACATCTTTGTAATGAATAATGGTGCTGCGAAAAAATACCACATACCGGAGTAATTGTTCTTTGATGAAAGACAATTATATTTAAAAATAAAATTGGATGGATATCACCTGGTTTTTTATTGGTTGTGCAACTGGCGAGCAGCACCATGCTTGTTTGTCTGCACGCATCAACTGATATTATATAGTCTGATGCTTTACGTGGGGTGACCCTCCTCTTCTCCTTTCTTTTTCTTTGTCTTCATGTGATGAAGAAATAGCAGTAGCTTTTGATCTCCTCGTATAAGTAGTACTAGTAGCAATACATTTTGTAATACCAATTCTTTGCAGTATGTCTTCAGGCGCACCATCGCAGGAGCCTTTTGGCCAGTCAACGTACGCGCGGGGACGCATCCAAAAAGAATCAGGCGCCGCGAACCGACAGTTAGACAGGGCAAACTACCAGAGGCCAGCGCAGTGGGGACAGCGGGTCAATCCTTGAAGTATGCCTGTAATGGAGCCTGGAAACGGTGGCTCAAAGCGGAACGATAGCGGAGAAGCGGAGAGCCGGCTTAATGACTCAGCAAAAGCTGCAGCGGTTTATGGAGGTGTATTCCAGCGGCAACCGCGGCGGCTCGGACAAGAGGGGCGGCCGCAGAGGCGCGTGGTGGCGCAGCCGGTTTCGACGGAGACAGCCACAAGGCCAGGCGGCTTGAGGTGCCGCAGTGCGAGTCAGGGCGGAGGCAGTGACTCATGGGTCTGGCGATTTGGTGCCAGGCCGGTGAGGCGCACCTCCACAGAAGACGCAGCAGACGAACCGGCGAGCAACCGGTCAACACGCGGTCGTGCCGGAGGAAACATCAGCGCGGAGGGCTATAGATACAAAGGCGCTGCTACGCAATAGTCAACGGGATCAGCAGCAATGAGCCTATACCGGTGGCCGACCGGGCGGTCCAAGTGCGAAACCGACAGTGCGGCGTTGGCGGCGACGCGACCGGATTAACAGGAACTAAACCAGTGGAGGCAACTCTCGGCGAAATCCGGGCCGACATCGACTCGGACGGGAGCAACTCTGCAGAGGTGGTTCAGGAGCGGCAAGACTCGAAGTGCGGCACGGTCGCGAAGCGGCCACCACAGCGACTTGAGCGGGGAGGGAGGCAGAGGCAGCAAGTGACTCGGACGGCATTACTGAGGCAGTGCTGACTCCGAACAGGCTGTTCATCACGGAGATGAACGAGTACAGCGGCCCGCGCGGCAATGGAGGCGAGGTGACTTGGCGTGGCCGCTAGGGTGGACTCAGGCGGGCCATACACCACGGCAGCGATAGAAACCGATTGCAGAGGCGGAAGCTGCGGAGGCAAGGACGATTCAGAGTCCGGGTCATGGCAGTTTTCCTTTCCTGGATCGGGAACGTGATTGCTTTTGGTCTTTTTGTCTTCTACCTTGTATGTATCGGCGATTTACACCCATCAGATCCGATGAATCCTTGCTGAACCAAACAGAGACTCCCCCCTTTTGGGATTTAGCAAAGTTGAAGTTTGATATGAATCTTACACGCCGGCTCTAATTGAACCGGAAACTTGCAAACTTCTCGAACCCTAGAAAAGATCCCTTCAAGAACTCCACACCACCGTGCATCGGCCCCACGGTGGGCACCAACTGTCATGGAATTGTCACGGCATATGTCCTTAGTGTTAGGACTTAGTCGCGAGGCCAACGCATCTATGTGGTAGCTTGAGAGGGGTTGAGTGGGACGAGAGACGCAGGGCGGATCAACACGCAAGACAAGGATTTAGACAGCTTCGGGCCCCGGGAAACATCATCCGCTAACAACCCTACATGCTGTTTGAGGCTAGGTCTCATTATCATCGCGAGGGAGTCACCGTAAACCAGCTCTCCTCTTTGTGTCTAGCCCTAAGATTGTTTCTCTTGCTTGTAGCTTGTCCCTCTTTGGGGAGCCCTGGCCCTCCTTATATATGTTGAAGGGGCGGGTTACATGTGGAGTCCTATTAGAATTAGGACTAGTCTATCTCTAATACAAACCGGATACAAGTCCTTGTCTTAACTCCTTGTAAGGTAAATATTCCTCATGCCTTTCCTCTTAAACCGGCCCACCATAGTATGAACCGGCCTTCATGAACCGCCCGTTGGGCCACCGGGTCTTGTCGCTCCTCTGACCCGCCTGCCGGATTACCAATGAATCATAAACCGCCAGGTCCAAACGGGTCACCAGTGAATCGTCAAGTCTTAGCCGGGTCTCAAGTAAACCGCCAAGTCCGGTCGGGTTATACTTCTGGCCGGTTTACGCCGCGGGGTATATCCCCGACACAAGACCTCCCGATGAACATGATGATGCATTCCGTTCCGACCCTTCCGGTTGGCTCCCCATGAACACGACGACGACGCTGTTTCTCCGTTCCGACCCAGCCATGTACACGAGCCCTGGCCGTGCGTACGCTCGAGTAGGCATTCGAGACCCCGCCCGTATGTACGTACGTGGCCGTATTTACTTTCTTGCACCCTGGCCGCTATACGTACGTGTACATGCTACGTGCATGCCTCTACTACGACACGTGTGCGCCTCTACATCGACCAGTATGTACGTACACGTTCGCAAGCAGAATGACAATGCTACATACACTTCGACCAGGTGGGTCTCGACTATCAGGCACTTCCTTGCGTGCGAAGATGTAGCTGGTGGGTCCCAGCAGTCAGGGGGGCGAATCTTTTTTTTGTTGCCCGGACGCACTTCCTTGCGTGCAAAGATGTAGCTGGTGGGTCCCAGCAGTCAGGGGGAAACATTTTTTTTGCGAAATACGGTGGCCCGTCCGGTGTGTCCCCGCTGTCAGGTGGATGAATAATTATTTTGCGCGTAATAAGGAGGCACTTCCTTGCTGCGGCTGTGGACCCAGCTATCAGCCTCTCCACGTATAGTCCACGTCCGATGGAAGCCATTCCTTGACCACGTTGACCACGCCACGCCGAGAGCACCAGGGCGGTGGGCGACGGTGAGGCCTAGGAAGGGGACGACACGGAGCCGGGGAAGACGCGGCAGTGGATGCCCACACATAGAGGAGTACGAGGGTTCATTGGTTCGCTGCGGTGTGAGGCTGCCATCGCCGCAGAATAATAGGGGGTGTGGGTGAGTAGAGGGATGGCCTGGCCAGCGGTGGGAATAGTAGGGGCGGTGAGGCCTCCACGGCAGCACAGCCGGCCACGGGAGGCAGGAGCATGCGACACGACCGGCGCTGCTTTGGGCAGCTAGAGCAACAAGACCAGAGGTTGAAGAAGCACTACGACCGTTGGATGGATATCATACGGTCACTGGATCTAGAATCGTTCATATTGACTAAGTTGACAAAGCACTCCGTCCCCGTCAGCTTAGTAGGCCCACAAGTCAGCCTCCCAACAAGGTGGTCCCAACTAGCAGGGGGAGTATTCATTTTTTGTGTGTGTAAAGGAGGCACTTCCTTGCGTGCAAAGATATAGCTGGTGGGTCCGACCTGTCAGCGGTGGGAACATTTTTTTCACGAAATACAGAGGCCCTTCCGGTGGGTCCCAGCTGTTAGGTGGAGGAATCATTATTTTGTGCGTAATAAGGAGGCATTTCCTTGCGTGCGGCCGTTTTGACCCAGCTGTCAGCCTCTCCACGCACAGTCTACTTCCGATGGTGTTGTTCGTTGACCATGTTAACCACTCTGTGCCGAGCATATCCAAGGTGGTGGACGACCGCGAGGCCCCGGACAGCAACGAGCCGGAGATGGGAAGACGCGGGAGTAGAGTCGCAGACGGAGAGGTGTACAAGGGTTAACTGGTTCTGGTGCGGAGCGATTCAGCAGTCGGTGGAGAAGAACATGAGGTGTGGAGGGGTGGAGGGATGGCCTGGCCAACGGTGGAGTAGCGCTTCACAGCGAAGCGTGCTAAGCAGAGCTGCTAGCAGCAGGAGGCGGGAGCAGGTGGTTCCGACGGCGCTGGAGGAAGAAGGCGAGAGATTGAAGATGGATGCCGGTCATTGGATGTAAATCCAATGACTAACAATGTCAGAATCATTTGTTGACCAAGTTGACAACGACTTGCATTGGCTTCGGCCTATTGGCCCACATTTCACCCTCCAAAAATGTGGCACGTATTCAACCCATTTTTTCAGAATTTACAGTTTTTTTGCGGGGTAGAATTTATAGTCCATTTGATCTCTTTTTTTGAATTACAGTCCATTAGCTGGGCTGGGTGAACAAATAATGTAGCGTCCATGCGGCCCATTTATGTTTTTCCTAAAAAATTACAGGCCATTTGCACTTTCTCGAAATACACGATTTTGCTAGGCTGATTCTAATTATAATGTTGGGGTGGGCGCAACAATGTTATCAAAAACTAAACAGGGGCTGCGCATTTTGTTATATATATATATATATATATATATATATAAATAAGTGATTTATTATTACGTTGGTCCTTAAATCTTACCAAGCTTTTGTACACAATAACCAGGATTTTCGTTGCCAAAAAAATCCAGGATTTTATTGTTAAGAAATTATTTTTATAAGTTAACAAGATGTGGGATATTGTTTTCTTACATATGTAAGTATCTGTTAAATATATGATGACAATAACACTAATATATAATAACATATAAAATAATTTAAATATATATAGTATAGTTAGAAGGGAGACATAAGTTGGACCAGGCGTTCCTATTCTTATATAGAAAAATAGAACAGACCTCTGCGTTTTCTTCAAAAAAAAACATAAATTGGGCTGCCGATGTTTCAGGAAAAATAAAACCTCGGATGGGAGGTCCATAGGTCGGTCGATACATGACGACCCTCAAGAAAATACAAACAGCCTTATGGACCTCCCACCCGAGGTCGTGGGCCGCGCATGTTAAAAAAGAAAGCCTAGACGGGGCAGCCCAAAACCCAGTTGATACTTGCTGCCCCAGTGATAATAAATGATACCTGCCAGCTCCCCGGCTTCGTTGTGAATTTATCTCCTATAGTAACTACATTGAAGCACCTAAAAAAATGTAACTATGTTGACAAACCCGTGGGTCCCAATGTCAGTATAGCATTAGGAAGAAGTATTTTTTCGATGAGGCACTTGCTTGCGTACGGCAATAGACCTGGTGGGTCCCGACTGTCCGCCTCTCCACGTACAGTCCTCTCCAGATTCCTCTCATTTGTTCAGCATGTTCACAACGGTAGACAGCGGCGTTGCGATGAGCGCACAAAGGCGCAGGAGGAGATTCGACAACCTAAGGAAGTGCCTTATTACTAACGAAACAACTGAACTAGCCCAGTGGCCGAGTGACACTACCCGACAGCTGTTCCGCCCGGGTTCGATTCCACCTATGCAGAGAAAATATCTCCAAATTTTTTGCCTCTGCCTTTATTGACATGTGGGTCCCAATTGTCATCTACGCACACCACGTCCTACACTTGCCAAAACTTCGTCCCTTGTTTTCTTTGTTTTTCGCACACTCGACATTGTGTGGGCATTTTGAAAATATCATATCTTTTTGACTGTGCATCATATGAAGATGTGCTATGCATGAATGTTGATCAACATGATGTTAACTAGCTAGTAGTTCCAGTTTCGACCATGAATAAAACTTCAAGCATGATGTAAACACTGTTTGAAAAGGCCATGTTAATATAAATGCTCTACCTCTGAAAGTTGCAGTTTCTTATCTGAAACTGAACTTGGAGTTTCTTATCTAAAACTAAAACTTGCAGTTTCTTCTCTAAGAATCACATTGTCTACACTTTTATACTCCTATGAAACTACATTTTTTAAGTGCTAAAAATAGATCTCTAGAATTGGTGCTTCTTTCAGAAAAGAGTACACCCCTAGAAAACTACCAATATAAGCTACTAGTATTTTTTTAAGTCTAAGCTACTAGTATTTGGTTAGAGGATTTGCTGCCGAGAAAGATCCGTCCACAGTGAGCGCCACACATCCCACTAATGGTGGGGGATGCCAATGCTTAGATGGAGCAGGGTTGGTGTTGGTAATTTTTACTTGGCACCTCGCACTCTGCATATATGCCGGTTCCATCCGTACATTTGTGCAGTTCCACCAAAATGCAGCCGAATAACCCTGTTTGCACAGATAATGAAAAGGCATGATTGGATTATAGTGGCACTAGTTGATGAAACATACACTAATAAACAGAAGAAAATATTACATCATACTAGAAATCGACCCAAGTCTCCCCGATACACCTTCTGCCAGTGCTGAACATCAGTGTACAGCGGTAGTACAAGGAGGGGCCTTGAGACATTCAAATCTCTATTTTTATGCAGATCAACTAAAATTAAGCACCCCAGTTTGTAGAAACGCTTAAACATTAACAATGGGACTAGTTGATGAAACATACGTTAACAAAGAGAAGCACTTTCTTTATCTACATTGGAAATGAAATGATAGAGAGGACACTCGCTCTATTTTAATTGTATTATTACTTCATTTTATCAGTGACACTAGGGTCGCAAACAAGGTGGCAAACAAGGTGTACCGTGCGTCGCAAGGATGAAGGCCGACGGTGCTTAGACTAGGATGCTGAAGCTGGCTCTTTCAGTCCCTATCTTCCCCCTGATGTTTCTGTGGTAGCATTTGGGTTGTAATCCAAACTTGGTCGAGCTGGTGCTGCGTCCCCCTACCTGCCTAGCTTATGTGGCGAACTTGTCTCCTGCTAGTACTCAGTCCGTTCTAGTAGTAGTTGCATAACTGCCCGTTTACACTGAGATGTTGTCGGATAATGGTTCTCTATGGTTGGGTTTCTTTAATGAAATCGGAGGGAACCCCCTCTTTTGATATATATATATATATATATATATATATAAACAGTGGCACTAGCGGTGCCAAAGCATTGCCTCAAATTAATAGTGCCACTAGATTAATGTGCAAAATAATAACATTACTGCTTTATCATGGCAGTGCCAAAACAGTAGCACAAGAGCAGGATCAACATGCAGGATCTTTGGCAAATGGTCAGACCAAAAAGGAACATACCTCGTGATGGGAACCATATCTGCAGTCAACGCCATCGTAGAAGGGATGAAACCAGCCACCAACATGGATGATTCAATTCATGGGACCTTTTGGTACAGTTCACCTAAAATGAAGCAATGTCCCATGAGCTAGCAGCTTCTTCTTCTTCTTCTAAGAAAAGGGCTCCAACCCCGGTTCCATTTCCATCAGAAAACGAAACCCACAAAGCTTCTTCATTAGTTGCAATAAAATTGAGCAACATCAAGGTTGGTCGTGAAGCTCCTGGAGAGTAGGCGGACCAGGACAGTTGCATTTCTAACGAAAAGAAGCAACTTATCTTAATGGGAAATTAAGCAGGACATGAAAAAAAAGTGCCGTTGATTCATATTACTGGAGGCATTACATTGAAAACAACATTGGTTTAATGTGTCCTTACTTTTAACAGCGCGACTACTACAGTGGCATTACATAAGAGCGGCTCGGGACAACAAACATCAGAAGAGGATATCTTGGTTGGTCCCATTTTTCCGGTATATAGCCACCTTATACTGTGTGAGGCTAGCAAATCTAGTGCGGGACTTACTCTGTTGACTTGTCCCCCAGTCCCCACTTTCTTTCCTTTTTCAACCAATAGATCGGGTTTATATTGAGTTTGTACTATGTTCCCTTTGTTTTCCTATTAGACCTAGAGACCAGTTGGATAGCCAGTCTCTGCTACTTTTCGCCCCCATTATTTCCTCTTTCGACCAAGTCCTAGATTCAGGTACAAATCTTCCCCCACCCCGACCCCATTTCTTCCTTGTTTGAACCAAGTACTACTAGATTCGAGTGCATGAACTAGTTTTACCTCTTAACAGTAAAAAATTAGGTGGTTTTCGAACAGCCGATCGATCCTATCTACACGAGGGGGCCTGAGAAATAGTAAAAGATACAAATGCAGCGACGTCGGGAGCTTGGGAAGTAGAGCAAGGCCGGTTTCGAAGGAAGTTATACCTGAGGGTCGCCGGGATGTCGCTAGGTGGGCGGCGGGAGGCCGGATCTGCCCACACTACGGCAGCGAGGAAGAAGGGGTGGGAGGCCCTCCCTCGCCAGTGATGCTTGGGAGAGAACAGCAAGGCACGCTGATCGGGACGCGCCGACAGTGGGTAAGAGCTGTCGCCGAGGATAATCACGTGAACGTTGCACCTTCTCACCTTCCCCGCCGGAGAGGGTCCGGCTGGATCAGTGACCAGCGGTGAGTAGAGACAGAGTGTGTGGCCACCGCTGTTGTGTTTAGATCTGGAGAGGATGGGACAGTGTGAAGAGAGCAACACTAGCAAGCAAGCACGGAGGCTCCTGCCTATATAGTGGAGTACTAGTTTTATTCTGTCTACCGGCCTGAGCCGGCTTGACCTCGGCAATGACTGTCGAGAAGTCTTCATGCACGTGTCCCGGAGGCGCGGTTGTCATCATTTTGATCTGAAGCACCGGATTATAACATATAACACGAAAAAATGCCACATGACAAGAAATCATAACCTCACTGCCCAAAGGAGACAAGATGAATCCCGCCGGACAAACTAGACGAGGATCGAAGCTCAAATTAAAGATAAACTAGTAGAAAAGGGGTCCATCGATAGATGTCCTAATTAACATAGCTGGCTGATAACCCACAAGTATAGGGGATTGCAACAATTTTCGAGGGTAGAGTATTCAACCCAAATTTATTGATTCGACACAAGGGGAGCCAAAGAATATTCTCAAGTATTAGCAGCTGAGTTGTCAATTCAACCGCACCTGGAAACTTAATATTTGTAGCAAAGTGTTTAGTAACAAAGTAATATGATAGTAGTGGTAACGGTGGCAAAAGGTAATGATAGCAATAGCAACGGAAAAGTAAATAAGCGAAGAACAATATATGGAAAGCTCGTAGGCAATGGATCGGTGATGGAGAATTATGACGGATGCGGTTCATCATGTAACAATCATAACCTAGGGTGACACAGAACTAGCTCCAGTTCATCAATGTAATGTAGGCATGTATTCCGAATATAGCCATACGTGCTTATGGAAAAGAACCTGCATGACATCTTTTGTCCTACCCTCCCGTGGCAGCGGGGTCCTTACGGAAACTAAGGGATATTAAGGCCTCCTTTTAATAGAGTACCAGAACAAAGCATTAACACATAGTGAATACATGAACTCCTCAAACTACGGTCATCACCGGTAAGTATCCCAATTATTGTCACTTCGGGGTTAACGGATCATAACACATAATAGGTGACTATAGACTTGCAAGATAGGATCAAGAACTCTCATATATTGATGAAAACATAATAGGTTCAGATCTGAAATCATGGCACTCGGGCCCTAGTGACAAGCGTTAAGCATAGCAAAGTCATAGCAACATCAATCTCAGAACGTAGTGGATACTAGGGATCAAACCCTAACAAAACTAACTCGATTACATGATAGGTCCCATCCAACCCATCACCGTCCAGCAAGCCTACGATGGAATTACTCACGCACGGCGGTGAGCATCATGAAATTGGTGATGGAGGATGGTTGATGATGACGATGGCGACGGATTCCCCTCTCCGGAGCCCCGAACGGACTCCAGATCAGCCCTCCCAAGAGGTTTTAGGGCTTGGCGGCGGCTTCGTATTGTAAAACGCGATGATTTCTTCTCTCTGATTTTTTTCTGCCCGAAAGCAAATATATAGAGTTGGTCTTGAGGTCGGAGGAGCTCCAGGGAGCTCACGAGGTAGGATGGCGCGCCCTAGGGGGCAGGCGCGCCCCCCACCCTCGTGGACAGGTGGTGGGCCCCCTGGTCTTCATCTTTTGCAGGTATTTTCTATATTTTTCGAATAGATGTTCCATGAAGTTTTAGGTCATTCCGAGAACTTTTGTTTCTGCACATAAATAACACCATAGCAATTCTGCTGAAAAGAGCGTCAGTACGGGTTAATTCCATTCAAATCATGCGAGTTAGAGTCCAAAACAACGGCAAAAGTGTTTGGAAAAGTAGATACGACAGAGACGTATCAACTCCCCCAAGCTTAAACCTTTGCTTGTCCTCAAGCAATTCAGTTGACAAACTGAAAGTGATAAACAAAAACTTTTACAAACTCTATTTGCTCTTGTTTTTGTAAATATGTAAAGCCAGCATTCAAGTTTTCAGCAAAGATTATGACTAACCACATTCACAATAACGCTTAGGTCTCAAGTTTACTCATATCAATGGCATAATCAACTAGCGAGAAATAATAATAAATCTCGGATGGCAACACTTTCTCAAAACAATCATAATATGATATAACAAGATGGTATCTCACTAGCCCTTTCCGAGACCGCAAAACATAAATGCAGAGCACCTTTAAAGATCAAGGACTGACTAGACATTGTAATTCATGGTAAAAGAGACCCAGTCAAGTCATACTCAATGTAAACTAACAATAATGAATGCAAATGACAAAAGTGCTCTCCAACTGGTGATTTTTAATAAGAGGATGACGACTCAGCATAAAAGTAAATAGATAGGCCCTTCGCGGAGGGAAGCAGGGATTTGTAGAGGTGCCAAAGCTCGGTTTTGAAATAGAGATGAATAAAATTTTGAGCGATATACTTTCATTGTCAACATAACAAGCAAGGGATGGCGATATCTTCCATGCTACACACATTATAGGCGGTTCCCAAATAGAATGGTAAAGTTTATACTCCCCCTTCCACCAACAAGCATCAATCCATGGCTTGCTCGAAACAACGAGTGCCTCCAACTAACAAGAGTCCCATGGGGAGTTTTGTATGCAATTATTTTGATTTAGTTTGCATAAAGCATGGGACTGGGTATCCTGGTGACCAGCCACTTTCTCATGAGTGAGGAGCAGAGTCCACTCCTCTTGAGAATAACCCGCCTAACATGGAAGATACGGATAGCCCTAGTTGATACATGAGCTATTCGAGCATAGCAAACAGGATATTTATTTGAAGGTTTAGAGTTTGGCACATACAAATTTACTTGGAACGGCAGGTAGATACCGTATATAGGCAGGTATGGTGGACTCATATGGAATAACTTTGGGGTTTATGGAGTTGGATGCACAAGCAGTATTCCCACTTAGTACAGGTGAAGGCTAGCAAAAGACTGAGAAGCGACCAGCTAGAGAGCGACAACAGTCATGAACATGCATTAAAATTAATCAACACCGAATGCAAGCATGAGTAGGATATAATCCACCATGAACATAAATATCGTGAAGGCTATGTTGATTTTGTTTCAACTACATGCATGAACATGCGCCAAGTCAAGTCACTTAAATCATTCAGAGGAGGATACCACCCTATCATACCACATCATAACCATTTTAATAGCATGTTGGCACGCAAGGTAAACCATTATAACTCATAGCTAATCAAGCATGGCACAAGAAACTATGATCTCTAGTTGTCATTGCAAACATGTTTATTAGGCTGAATCAGGAACGATGAACTAATCATATTTACAAAAACAAACGAGGTCGAGTTCATACCAGCTTTTCTCATCTCAGTCAGTCCATCATACATCGTCATAATTGCCTTTCACTTGCACGACCGAATGATGTGAATAATAATATTTATAGTACACGTGCATTGGACTAAGGTGGAATCTGCAAGCATTCAATAAACAGGAGAAGACAAGGCAATATGGGCTCTTTTGTCAGATCAATAATTATGCATATAAGAGCCACTTCAACAATTTAATTATGGTCTTCTCCTATTGACCTCCAAAGAAAAGAAAAGAAATAAAACTATTTACACGGGAAAGCTCCCAACAAGCAAAAGAAGAACATGAAATATTTTTGGGTTTTCTTTTTAATTACTACTACAAGAATGGAAAGTAAACTAATTAAAAGCTACAACTAATTTTTTGGTTTTCCTTAAGGTTTATTAAACACACAAGAAGAAAGTACAAAAAGGAAAATAAACTAGCATGGATGATACAATGAAAAAGTATGAGCACCGACATCTAGCAGTGAGTGTGTGAACATAAATGTAATGTCGGTGAGAAATACGTACTCCCCCAAGCTTAGGATTTTGGCCTAAGTTGGTCTATGGCCACGGCTGGCCTGGTGGATATCCATAATAATAGTTGGGGTCGTACTGCGATGCAGCGGTTATCGCCTCCTGGGCTGCAGCATGGCGACGAGCAGCCTCCGCTCTCTTCTCGTACTCATCTGCCTCCTCTCTGGTAATAACATATCTTCCTTTTGCCTGATAATCAAAGAAGGCAGGAGCAGGGAGAGTAATACGGACAGCACACCGTCTGTCAAAGATTAGTCGATACTGGAGATGTGATTCATTCCTCTCGACAAACTGGTGGTGAACCATAGCATTAAAATCTAAATAAGCAGGAGGTAACTCAATATCATCCTCGCATATGGCTATACCAAGAAAATTAGCAATGCGGGTTGCATAAATTCCACCAAAGAAATCTCCATTAAATCTATTAAGATGCAACTTATGTGCAACAATGGCTCCCAAATTATAAGATTTGTCTCCTAACACAGCACTCCTAAGAATACTGAGGTCAGGAACACACATATTACATGCTTCATCTTTACCATTTATGCATCTACCTATGAAGAGAGCAAAATAATGTATAGCAGGAAAATGAATGCTCCCTATGGTAGCTTGTGTTATATCTCTAGATTCCCCCACAGTTATACTAGCAAGAAAATCTCTAAATTAAGATTTGCGAGGATCCCTAATACTACCCCATTGTGGAAGTTTGCAAGTAGTGGTAAAATCCTCTAAGTCCATAGTGTAAGAATTTTCATAAAGATCAAACATGACAGTTGGAGAATTACGTGAAGATGAAAATTCAAACCTCCTCACAAAGGAACTAGTGAGATGGTGATACTGGCTGCACTTCTCTTCCTCGAAACTCACAAGATCAGCGTTACGCAAATATGCGTTAAATTCTTCTTTAATTCCTGCTTGATCCATAAAGTTTTCTGAAGGCCATTCACAAGGACGCACTGGAGCGTTTTTGGTGGCTCTTCATCAGCATCACGCATTGCAAGCCTGGGTCCTTGCTTCCTTGAAGAACCACCTTGGAACATTTTCCTAAGCATATTTCTTCCTCTGAAAAATTCTGAATTTTTTTAGTAACTTCAAAATAAAAGTAAACCAAACTCAATAATATTGATAGCAACTACTCATACAAGTGCCTAGAGCCTATATCATGCATCAAAACTACTTGGAACCATATAAATTTGACATGCAAGCTCAAGAACATGGTCACCTAGGAAACACAAATTTGCAATGAATAAAGCACTAGAACAAAAACTAATTGGACCAATGGAGGAGTCACATACCAAGGAACAATCTCCCCAAGTAGTTTTGTGAGAGGTGCTTTGAGCAAGGAGATCAAAAATGGCAGCAAAACGAGCTTGGACTCGGGTTTGAGCTGGTTATTCCTGTTTGTGGGAGGAAGAAGGAGTGTGTGGGTGAAAGGATAAGTGGAGGAGGGCCACCATGGGCCCACGAGGCAGGGGGGCACGCCCAGGGGGGTAGGGTGCGCCCCTGACCCTCGTGGCCAGGTGCCAGCTCCTCCTGCTTTGTTCTCAGTGCCAAATATTCTCAAATATTCCAAAAAATCATATTTAAATTTCAGGGCATTTGGAGAACTTTTATTTTCGGGGTATTTTTATATTGCACAGATAAATCAGATAACAGATAGAAAATACTATTTTTATTTTATTTAATATAAATAACAGAAAGTAAAAGTGGGGTACAGAAGGTTGTGCCTTCTAGTTTCATCCATCTCATGCTCATCTAAAGGAATCCACTAACAAGGTTGATCAAGTCTTGTTAACAAACTCATTCCGAATAACATGGAACCGGAGAAATTTTGAATAACACTATGTTACCTCAACGGGGATATGCACATCCCCAATAATAAGAATATCATATTTCTTCTTGACAGTAGGAAGGGGAAATTCAAAACCTCCAAAAATAATCGATGGAATTTTTCCAATAGAGTTGATACTATGAACTTGAGGTTGTTTCCTCGGAAAGTGTATCGTATGCTCATTACCATTAACATGAAAAGTGACATTGCCTTTAGTGCAATCAATAACAGTCCCTGCAGTATTCAAAAAGGTTCTTCTAAGAATAATAGACATACTATCGTCCTCGGGAATACCAAGAATAACAAAGTCCGTTAAAATAGTAACGTTTGCAACTACAACAGGCACATCCTCACAAATACCGACAGGTATAGCAGTTGATTTATCTATCAGCCATTTGAAAAGATATTTCAGTCGGTGTCAACTTATTCAAATCAAGTCTATGGTATAAAGAGAGAGGCATAACACTAACACCGGCTCCAAGATCACATAAAGCAGTTTTAACATAGTTTCTTTTAATAGAGCATGGTATAGTGGGTACTCCTGGATCTCCAAGTTTCTTTGGTATTCCACCCTCAAAAGTATAATTAGCAAGCATGGTGGAAATTTCAGCTTCCGGTATCTTTCTTTTATTAGTAACAATATCTTTCATATACTTAGCATAAGGATTCATTTTGAGCATATCAGTTAATCGCATACGCAAAAAGATAGGTCTAATCATTTCAGCAAAGCACTCAAAATCCTCATCATCCTTTTTCTTGGATGGTTTGGGAGGAAAAGGCATTGGTTTCTGAACCCATGGTTCTCTTTCTTTACCATGTTTCCTAGCAACAAAGTCTTTCTTATCATAACATTGATTCTTTGATTGCGGGTTATCAAGATCAACAACAGGTTCAATTTCTATATCATTATCATTACTAGGTTGAGCATCATGATGAACATTATCATTAACATTATCACTAGTTTCAGGTTCATTACCAGATTGTGTTTCAACATCAGAGATAGAAATATCATTTGGATTCTCAGGTGTTTCAGTGATAGGTTTACTAGAAGCATGCAAAGCCCTATATTTTTTCTTTTTCTTCCTTTTAGAAGGACTAGGTGCATCTATATTATTTCTCTGAGAATCTTGCTCAATTCTGTTAGGGTGGCCTTCAGGATACAAAGGTTCCCGAGTCATTATAGCACCTCTAGTCATAACTCTAACAACATTATCATTATTCTTACTATTCAATTCATTGAGCAAATCATTTTGAGCTTTAAGTACTTGTTCTACTTGAGTGGTAACCATAGAAGCATGTTTACTAATAAGTTTAAGTTCACCTTTGACATTAGCCATATAATCACCCAAGTGCTCAAGCATATTTGAATTGTATTTCAATTGTATACCAAAATAAGCATTGAAGTCTTCTTGCTTAGCCATAAATTTATCAAACTCATCTAAGCATGGGATAACAAACTTAGTAAATGGGATTTCAGCTTTATCATATCTATAGAGAGAATTTACCTTTACTACCTATGTCAGGTTATCAAGACCATGAGTTTCTTCAATAGGTAATGGATTAAGATCATATATTTCTTCAACAGGCGGTAAATTAAGACCATGTATTTCTTCAATAGGAGGTAAATTCTTAACATCTTCAGCTTTAATACCTTTTTCTTTCATAGATTTCTTTGCCTCTTGCATATCTTCAGGACTAAGAAATAGAATACCCCTTTTCTTCGGAGTTGGTTTAGGAATAGGCTCAGGAACTGGCTCAGGAGGTGTCCAATTATTTTCATTTGTTAGCATATTATTCAATAGAATTTCAGCTTCATCCGGTGTTCTTTCCCTGAAAACAGAACCAGCACAACTATCCAGGTAATCTCTGGAGGCATCGGTTAGTCCATTATAAAAGATATCAAGTATTTCATTTTTCTTAAGAGGATGATCAGGCAAAGCATTAAGTAATTTGAGAAGCCTCTCCCAAGCTTGTGGGAGACTCTCTTCTTCAATTTGCACAAAATTATATATATCCCTTAAAGCAGCTTGTGTCTTATGAGCAGGGAAATATTTAGCAGAGAAGTAATAAATCATATCCTGGGGACTACGCACACAACCGGGATCAAGAGAATTAAACCATATCTTAGCATCACCCTTTAATGAGGACGGAAATATTTTAAGGATATAAAAGTAACGAGTTCTCTCATCATTAGTGAACATGGTAGCTATATGATTTAATTTAGTAAGATGTGCCACAACAGTTTTAGATTCATAGCCATGAAAAGGATCAGATTCAACCAAAGTAATTATATCAGGATCAACAGAGAAATCATAATCCTTATCGGTAACACAGATAGGTGAAGTAGCAAAAGCAGGGTCAAGTTTCATTCTAGCATTTAGAGATTGCTGATTCCATTTAGCTAATAACCTCTTGAGTTCGTATCTATCTTTGCAAGCTAAAATAGCTAAAGAAGCTTCTTTATCAAAAACATAACCCTTAGGAATAACAGGCAAGTCTTCATCATCACTTTCATTAGTATTATCAGATTCAATATTTTCATTCTCTTTGGCCCTAGCAAGTTGTTCATCAACAAATTCACTAAGTGGCACAGTAGTATCAAGCATAGAAGTAGTTTCATCATAAGTATCATGCATAGCAGAAGTGGCATCATCAATAACATGCGACATATCAGAACGAATAGCAGAAGAAGGTTTAGGGTCGCAAGCTTACTCAAAACAGAAGGTGAATCAAGTGCAGAGCTAGATGGAAGTTCCTTACCTCCCCTCGTAGTTGAGGGATAGATCTTGGTTTTAGGATCTCTCAAGTTCTTCACAATGATAAGCAGATATAAATCCCAAGTGACTCAAAGAATAGAGCTATGCTCCCCGGCAACGGCGCCAGAAAATAGTCTTGATAACCCACAAGTATAGGGGATCACAACCGTTTTCGAGGGTAGAGTATTCAACCCAAATTTATTGATTCGACACAAGGGGAGCCAAGTAATATTCTCAAGTATTAGCAGCTGAGTTGTCAATTTAACCGCACCTGGAAACTTAATATCTACAACAAAGTGTTTAGTAGAAAAGTAATATGATAGTAGTGGTAACGGTGGCAAAAGGTAATGATAGCAAAAGTAATGTTTTTGGTATTTTGTAGTGATGATAGCAATAGCAACGGAAAAGTAAATAAGCGAAGAACAATATATGGAAAGCTCGTAGGGAATGGATCGGTGATGGAGAATTATGCCGGATGTGGTTCATCATGTAACAATCATAACCTAGGGTGACACAGAACTAGCTCCAGTTCATCAATGTAATGTAGGCATGTATTCCGAATATAGTCATACGTGCTTATGGAAAAGAACTTGCATGCCCTCTTTTGTCCTATCCACCCGTGGCAGCGGGGTCCTAATGGAAACTAAGGGATATTAAGGCCTCCTTTTAATAGAGTACCGGACCAAAGCATTAACACATAGTGAATACATGAACTCCTCAAACTACAGTCATCACCGGTAAGTATCCCGATTATTGTCACTTCGGGGTTAACGGATCATAACACATAATAGGTGACTATAGACTTGCAAGATAGGATCAAGAACTCTCATATATTGATGAAAACATAATAGGTTCAGATCTGAAATCATGGCACTCGGGCCCTAGTGACAAGCATTAAGCATAGCAAAGTCATAGCAACATCAATCTCAGAACATAGTGGATACTAGGGATCAAACCCTAACAAAACTAACTCGATTACATGATAGATCCCAGCCAACCCATCACCGTCCAACAAGCCTACGATGGAATTACTCATGTACCGTAACACCCTGGATGTAACTTTCCCAATTTGTACTCCAACTCTTGCCGTTTCCGGCGTTAAGTTATTTTATTTTCTTGGGTACGGGTTTTTGTCTCCGTGTGTTGTTGTCGTTGTCATGCATCTCATATCATGTCATCATGTGCATTGCATTTGCATACGTGTTTGTCTCATGCATTCGAGCATTTTCCCCGTTGTCCGTTTTGCATTCTGGCGCTTCGTTCTCCTCCGGTGGTCATTTCTAGCTTTCTTTCGTGTGTGGGGATTAAACATTTCTGGATTGGACCGACACTTGCCAAGCGGCCTTGGTTTACTACCGGTAGACCGCCTGTCAAGTTTCGTACCATTTGGACTTCGTTTGGTACTCCAACGGTTATCCGAGGGACCGAAAAGGCCTCGTTGTAGCCCAACACCCCTCCAATTTGGCCCAAAACCCACCAAACTCTGCTCCATGTCCTAGAGCGTTCGATCACGATCGCGTGGCTGAAAATCGCACCTAATTTGGACTCTCCTAGCTCCCTCTATGCCTATATATACACCCCTCCGTTTTCGGATCTTCGTCCTCCCCGAAACCCTAAAACTGCACCTCCTGCCGACGGACACGTCCGATTCGGGCCGGACGTGTCCGTCACCGCCCGCCACCGCCACGTGTCGGTGCCCCGTTGGCTGCGCCCGCCGTCCCCGCCGCCGGCCTGCGGAGGCCCAGGTCGGGCCCTCCACCGCCCCCGCCCGGGCCGAGGCTCTCGCC
>NC_057800.1:222478406-222487910 GCF_018294505.1 Triticum aestivum | reverse complement strand
ACAGCGCGCCGCCGCCCGTTGCCGGCCGCCTCGCCCCGCCGCCTCTCCGACCCCGTCGCCGCATCGTCGTTGTCTCGCCGGCCAGCCAAGGTCCGGCGAGCTCCCTTCCCCTGGCCGCCGTTAACTCCTCGCCGGTGTCGCCTCGGGAGGCGCGCCCGGTCTGGATCCGGTTCGCAGCTACAGTAACCCTAGATCCCGCGAGGTGTTTTTTTCTCTAAGTCCTCAAAATCTGCAGATCCAAGTGCCTCTGTTCGGCCCCCCGTAACTTCGCATCCGTAGCGCCGATTTGGGCATATAGCATATCAAAATGTTCACCTCAGAGAGTACATCATTTCATTCCATTGCATCATTTTCATTTGAGCTCAGCTTGATGCCCGAAATGCTGTTAGAAGAGGACTACTTGAGTTAATTGTCAGATCTGTTACTCCGTTTAGCACTTTTGTCATTTTTGCCATGATTGTTGTGTGCATGATATGCCCGTGAGTTCTACATATGTTTTGTTAAGGATTTTGTCATCTATCCAGAGGTGCAACCCATGTATTTTTAGGATGTGTGTGGTGACTTGTGCAAGCTTGCAAAGTGGTGCACTTGCTAATTCTGTTTTCAGGGACTTAGTGATTTCACTAAGTCCTGGGTTTGTTTAGTTCATGATGCCATATGTTCTTGTTGTTTCCTAGTGATCCGTGCCTCTTTTGAGGATGATCAGTAAGGGAGTTTTATTAATATTGTAGTGCTCTATCCATCCATGTCTTTGTTTGCAATTATGGAGTAACCTAGCTTGAGTCAATCGAGCTCTACTTTTGCTTCGTTGCGAATCTGGGCAGATTGTCAACTTGTTTGCGATTTTGCCGATGTTATTGTAGTTGATCCGTGCATGCTATGCCATCGTTCTTGCCATTTATAGCTTGCATTTTGTGCCTTCTTTATGGATGTATGCTTGTCTTGCCTTGACTTGCACCGTGGTGAGTGCATCGAGCTCGTAAACATGCCTTCGTGAGTTATGTTTCAGCATGTCCCAGTTTTCACTAAGTCTGAAAACTGATTATGTTTTTGCTATGTTCATGTGCTTGTTAGTATATTTTGTGATCCCTTTTGGCTCAAGGTCACTAAGGGACTTTCGTTAAGCTCTTTGAGTATCTCCATGCCATGTCTTTCTTTGTCATGTTCAGGTCCTGTAGCATGTCGTTTTGTTGCTCCGAAGAGGGCTATATGATCTGAAATTCCAGACAAGTGTTAATTTCATTAAGTCTGAGATCTGTTTTACCATTTGCGTTTTTGCCATGCTTGTTTGAACCTCCTAATGGATGATTTGGCCGTAGCTCAGTGCTAGACTTTTATTAAGCATCTTGTGTGCATCCCTGCCATGTATTTTGTTGTCATGTTTGGGTGCTGTTGCATGTTAATTTCATTGCATTTAGATGCCTACTTGCTGTAAATCGCAGACCGGTGTCATTTTTGAATCGCTTGCTATTTCCAAACCGTAACTCCGTTTCCGGCGTTCTTTATATCGTTTTCAAGCGATTTCATCTCATCTTTCTAGTGGCACCCTTGGAATTCCAAGTTGAGGCCAGGTTCATGCATTTCCTGCCATATCTTGCATTTTGCATCCCGCATCGCATCCCGCATAGCATATCATCGTTGCATCATCTTGTTTGATCCTTGCACGTGGTTGATTGTATCCTTGTTGCTTGTTTGTATTGTTTGGGTAGAGCCGGGAGACGAGTTCGCTAACGAGGTGCCCGTTGAGTTTGCTTTTGAGGATCCAGTCAACTCTGACAACTGTGCAGGCAAGATGATCATACCCTCGAAATCACTACTATCTTTGCTATGCTAGTTTGCTCGCTCTTTTGCTATGCCAATGCTACGATGCCTACCTCTTGCTTGAAAGCCTCCCAAATTGCCATGTCAAACCTCTAACCCACCATTGTCCTAGCAAACCGTTGATTGGCTATGTACCGCTTTGCTCAGCCCCTCTTATAGCGTTGCTAGTTGCAGGTGAAGATTGGAGGCCGTTCCTTGTTGGAACATCTTTTATTTACTTGTTGGGATATCACTATATTGCTATGTTACCTTAATGCATCTATATACTTGGTAAAGGGTGGAAGGCTCGGCCTCTCGCCTAGTGTTTTGTTCCACTCTTGCCGCCCTAGTTTCCGTCATATCGGTGTTATGTTCCCGGATTTTGCGTTCCTTACGCGGTTGGGTTATAATGGGAACCCCTTGGTATTTCGCCTTGATTAAAGCTTTTCCAGCAATGCCCAACATTGGTTTTACCATTTGCCACCTAGCCTTTTCTTTCCCTTGGGTTCTGCAGACTCAAGGGTCATCATTATTTTAATCCCCCCCGGGCCAGTGCTCCTCTGAGTGTTGGTCCAAACCATCAGCCGCCGGTGGCTACCAGGGGCAACTCTGGGCTGGCCTACCGGAAGTTTGGACAATCTGAGTGTGCCCTGAGAAAGAGATATGTGCAGCTCCTATCGGGATTTGTCGGCACATTCAGGCGGTGTTGCTGGTCTTGTTTTAACCTATCGAAGTGTCTTGAATTACCGAGATACCGAGTCTGATCGGAACGTCTTGGGAGGAGGTCCATTCCTTCGTTGACCGTGAGAGCTTGTCATGGGCTAAGTTGGGACTCCCCTGCAGAGAATGAACTTTCGAAAGCCGTGCCCGCGGTTATGGGCAGATGGGAATTTGTTAATATCCGGTTGTAGATAACTTGAACCTTAACTTAATTAAAATGAATCAACTGAGTGTGTTACCGTGATGGCCTCTTCTCGGGGAAGTGGACACGGTGTTGGAGTAATGTTTGCGCAGGTTGCTCTCTAGTTTCTCGCTCGTGCTTTGCCTCCTCTTCTCGCTCTCTTTTGCGAATAAGTTAGCCACCATACTCGCTAGTCGCTTGCTGCAGTTCCACTCATATCTTACCTTGCCATTCCTATAAGCTTAAATAGTCTTGATCGCGAGGGTGCGAGATTGCTGAGTCCCTGTGGCTCACAGATTACTATTACACCATATGCAGGGCCTGATGATTCCGCTCCAGGAGACGCTTGTGAGCTCAAGTGGGAGTTCGACGAAGACTCTCAATGATACTATGTTTCCTTTCCCGATGATCAGTAGTGGTGCCCAGTTGGGGGTGATTGGGACCGTGTCGCATGTTGGGTTCTCTTTGATTTGGCGCTGTAGTCGGGCCATGAGTGTTTGGATGATGTAATGTTATTTATGTACTTGATTGACGTGGCGAGTGTAAGCCAACTATGTTATCTCCCCTTTATTATTCATATTACATGGGATGTTGTGAAGATTGCCTAACTTGCGACATATGCCTTCAATGCGATTATGTCTCTAAGTCGTGCCTCGACACGTGGGAGCTATAGTCGCATCGAGGGTGTTACAAGTTGGTATCAAAGCCTTCCCCGACCTTAGGAGACCCATTGCTTGATCGTTTTTAGCGGCCGAGTTGTGTCTAGAAAAATGTTTTGAGTCTTTAGGAATTATATATCGGAGAGTTTAGGAATTCTTTTTACTACCCAGTCTCCTCATCGCTCTGGTAAGGCATCCTGACGTAGAGTTTTGACTTCTCTTCTCAAATTTCACTAAAAAAAATTTAGGATCACGCGGGTATCTTGGAATCGTTCCAATGGTTTTATGATGAGAACATTGTCTTGGTGCCTCCTGTCAGGGGTTTAGTGGAAGTGTCCCGGGGAGTTGAGCTCTGAGGTGTTGTCATCATAATTTTATCGTTGCAGTTCTGGAATACCTGAGTTTAGTACGCCGACATCGAAAATCTCTTTTATGCGGTTCGTTGGTGAGATAACCTCGACGCTACCCAGTACTGGGAGGGAGTTCAGGAGTATCGCCATAACTTGTATAACGGATGCTTTTCGAAGGTTGAGGTAGATGGTTTCCGAAGTTTTCTTGGTTATGTGTTGAAGGATGGATACAGCTGGATGTAGGATTTGCTAGTTTGGGTGAGATATTATGCTTCTCCTGTATCCCCAACACCTGATTGCATAACCGGAAAAGTTCGGGAGTTTCATAGGTGGGAATTCTAGTAGCTCTAGTTTTTTCTTCCACGGATATTGGTTTGAGATTGGGATTTCTTACCGATTATTCGTTCTTGATCCATACCTTGTTGATTTACTTCTCTACCTTAATTCTACGTGGTTTCTCATTATGGATATGTGACCATTTTAAGAGGAATGCATTCGTTCATTTTGTTCGGATGTGAAGACTATATGTTGCAATCTTCATTCCGTTGGATTCAGCTTCAATATTTATATGTCAATGTGCTAATGGTGGTCAACCTCTTCAGGATGGCTCCTCCAATGCGCACGACTCCGAATCCTGATCCGCCACCCCCCCACCTCCTCCAGAGGCATGGCAAGCTGTGATGGCCGCAACCAATGCAAACACACAGCTGATCACGCAAATTCTCCAAGAGCGCAATCAAGGCAGTCATGGGAATCAAGACAGCAATCAGAGTCACTTTGCTACACTCAACCAGTTCCTTGCTAACGGGCCAAAGACTTTCAGCAATTGTGTTGAGGCAACCGATGCTGACGATTGGCTTGTGGATCTGTGTAAGCATTTCGAGTGCAGTAACGTCAGGCCTGAGGACTTTGTCAAGTTCGCTTCCTTCCAACTCAAAGATCAAGCTGCAGAATGGTTCCAGCAGTACAAGGACTCCAGAGGTGGACGTGTTATCACTTGGGATGATTTCCGTCGAGATTTCCGAGCTCATCATATTCCACAGAGCGTGGTTGAAAGCAAGCGTGAGGAATTCCGCAATCTGAAGCAAGGCTCTTTGTCTGTCTATGACTACAACAAGTTGTTCCAGAAGCTCGCCCGCTTTGCCAAGCAGGACGTCCCTGATGAGAAGAGCATGATATATCAGTTCAGGGGTGGTCTCAGAGAAGAAATTCAGCTCGCTCTTGTTCTCTTCGAGCCCTTGAGATACGATGAGTTCTACAACATGGCACTGAAGCAAGAGGCTGCTCAGTTGAGGTGTGATGCTTCCAAGAAGCGAGTCAGAGATGTTACTCCTTCTCCTCTACTCAAGTGGCCAAGCAGCAGAAGTTTTGGCTTCCTCCTCCTTCGTTCCGTCAGCCGTTTCAGCAGAAGAGCAAAGGTGGCAGTGGTTCTTCCCACCCACCCAACCCTGCCTTTCAGAACAAGACTTCGTCTCAAGCTCCAAGATCGAGTGCTCTGTATCGCCGTCCGCTTTCAGAGGTCACGTGCAACAAGTGCCAACAAAAGGGTCACTATGCCAACAAGTGTCTCAACCAGAGGCGTCTTCCTCCTCCTCCTCCTCCTCCTGTCAGATCGGCAAGTACAGCTGTGGTCAAGCATAACCCCAAGCATGCCAAGGTCAATTTGATGAATGCAGCTCAGGCAGAGGACTCGTCAGATGTGATTATGGGTAACCTTCCTGTTAACGATGTCCCTGCAAAAGTTCTTTTTGACACTGGTGCATCGCATTGTTTCATCTCGAAACCTTTTGCATCTAAGCATGAGTTGACTTCCCAAGTTATGCATAAACCGTTAGCGGTTGTCTCTCCGGGTAAATGTTTGCTTGCTAATCAGGAGATTCTGGATATTTCTATCATGATGGGTGATTTCAAGTTTCTGGCTTCTCCAATGGTTCTCGGTAACTCGGATATTGATCTTATTCTCGGGATGGATTGGCTTTCTAAGCACAAGGCTCAGCTTGATTGTGAAGCCAGGCAGATTCAATTGACTCATCCGTCTGAGGATGTAGTTGTCTTTGCCGCTCGGGATAATACCATCCGTCTGTTTTCTCTCAATGAGAAGGGTGAATTGGATGCCATCTCTCAAATTCCAGTCGTTTGCGAATATCAAGACGTCTTTCCAGAAGAGCTTCCAGGAATGCCTCCGCACCGGCCAGTTGAATTCGTTATTGATCTTGAGCCTGGCACGGAACCTGTGTGCAAACGTCCTTACAAGCTCGGTCCTGAAGAGTTGAAGGAGCTGAAGAAGCAACTCGATATGCAAGAGAAAATGGGTCTTATCCGGCCTAGTTCTTCTCTGTGGGGTTGTGGTGTTCTTTTTGTGAAGAAGAAGGATGGAACGGACCGACTTTGTGTTGATTACCGTCCAGTGAACAAGAAGACCATCAAGAACAAATACCCACTTCCCAACATCAATGAGCTGTTCGAACAACTCAAAGGTGCCCAAGTATTCTCCAAGCTTGATCTTCGTATGGGTTATCACCAGATTCGCATTCGTGAAGAAGATATTCCCAAGACAACATTTAGAACAAGCTTTGGTTCATATGAATACACTGTCATGTCTTTTGGCCTTGCCAACGCTCCTCCGACGTTCTCTCGCATGATGAACTTCATCTTCAACGCCTACACCAATGACTTCGTTTTGGTCTATCTCGACGACATTCTGGTTTTCTCAAAGAACAAGGAAGATCATGCCAAGCACTTGCGTTTGGTTCTCGATAAGCTCAGGGAACATCAGTTCTACGCCAAGTTCTCCAAGTGTGAATTTTGGCTTGATGAGGTTCTTTATCTTGGTCATATCATCTCTGCCAAGGGCATTGCCGTGAATCCTGAGAAGGTGTCTGCAATTGTGAATTGGGAACCTCCTCAGAATGTGAAGCAACTCCGCAGTTTTCTCGGTCTCACAAGCTATTGCCGAAGATTCGTTGAAAACTTTTCTAAGATCGCGAAGCCTCTCTCTAATCTTCTTCAAAAGCACGTCAAGTACGTTTGGTCTCCGGAGTGTGATATTGCTTTCAACACTTTGAAAGAGAAATTGATCACTGCTCCAGTTCTGACTCCGCCTGATGAATCCAAGCCGTACGAGGTCTTTTGTGATGCCTCTCTCCAAGGTCTTGACGCAGTTTTTATGCAAGAGAAGAAAGTTGTTGCTTATACATCTCGCCAGTTGAAGCCTAATGAGAAGAACTACCCCACTCATGATCTCGAGTTGGCGGCAGTTGTGCATGCTCTTTTGACTTGGAGACATCTTCTATTGGGAAGAGAAGTGGACATTTTCACTGATCACAAGAGTCTCAAGTACATCTTCACTCAGCCTAATCTCAACCTCAGGCAAACTCGATGGGTCGAAATGATTCAAGAGTATAATCCGAGTATCGAGTATACTCCAGGCAAGGCCAATGTGATTGTTGACGCTTTGAGCAGGAAGGCTTACTGCAACAGTCTTATTCTCAAGCCTTATCAACCCGAGCTTTGTGAAGCTTTCCGCAAGCTTAACCTGCAAGTTTTTCCTCAAGGTTTCCTCGCCAACCTTCAAGTCTCTCCTACCTTAGAAGACCAGATTCGCCAAGCCCAACTTCTTGATGCTATGGTGAAAAAGGTGAAGATTGGGATTGCCAAGAGTCAGTCCAAGTACAAGTGCTACCGCCTTGATGACAAGGACACTCTCTTCTTCGAGGATTGTATTGTTGTGCCCAAAGGTGACCTCCGTAAAGTGATCATGAATGAGGCTCATAATTCTCTCCTCTCCATCCACCATAGGAGCACGAAGATGTATCAGGGCCTCAAGCAAGCTTATTGGTGGACTCGAATGAAGCGTGAGATCGCTCAATTCATGAATGAATGTGATGTCTGCAGAAGAGTGAAGGCAGAACACCAAAGGCCAGTTGGTCTCCTCCAACCTCTTGCCATTCCAGAATGGAAGTTTGACCACATTGAGATGGACTTTGTGACTGGGTTTCCAAAGTCCAAGCGTGGCAATGATGCTATATTCGTTGTCATCGATAAACTCACCAAAGTGGCTCACTTTCTGCCTATCAAAGAGTCGATCACTACAGCTCAATTGGCGGAACTCTATACCTCTCGTATTGTCTCTCTGCACGGTATTCCTCAAGTGATCTCTTCAGACCATGGCAGCATCTTTACCTCGAAGTTTTGGGATTCTTTTCAGAAGGCCATGGGCACCAACATCCGCTTCAGCACATCTTTCCATCCTCAAACAAGCGGTCAAGTCGAGCGTGTCAACCAGATTCTTGAAGATATGCTCAGGGCTTGTGTGATCTCCTTCGGCATGAAGTGGGAGGATTGTCTTCCTTATGCTGAATTCTCCTACAACAACAGTTTTCAAGCAAGTTCGGGCAAGGCCCCTTTTGAAATTCTGTATGGCAGGAAGTACCGTACCCTCTCAACTGGTCTGAAACCGGTGAACGTCAGCTTTTGGGTAATGACTTAATCACAGAGGCAGAAGAAATGTGCAAAGTCATTCGTGATAACCTCAAAGCAGCCCAATCCCGCCAGAAGAGCTACTATGATAGTAAGCACCGTGATTTGGCTTTCGAGATCGGAGATCATGTTTACCTCCGTGTCTCTCCTATGAAAGGTACTCATCGCTTCGGTATCAAAGGGAAGCTTACCCCTAGATATGTGGGACCTTTCAAGATTGTCAGGAAGAGAGGCGACCTCGCCTATCAACTCGACCTTCCTTCAAACTTTGCAAATGTTCATGACGTGTTCCATGTCTCTCAGCTTCGAAAGTGCTTCAAGACTCCTGACCGCACCGTCAACTTCGAGGACATTGAGCTCCAAGAAGATCTCTCTTATCGTGAGCACCCAGTTGCTATTCTTGAAGAGACTGAACGCAAGACTCGCAACAAGTCAATCAAATTTCTCAAAGTCAAGTGGTCACACCATTCCGACCGTGAAGCTACCTGGGAACGCGAGGATCACCTCCGTTCTGAGTACCCAGCGTTCTTTCAGTCCTAGATCTCGGGACGAGATCCTTTCGTAGTGGTGGAGTGTTGTAACAACCCGGATGTAACTTTCCCAATTTGTACTCCAACTCTTGCCGTTTCCGGCGTTAAGTTATTTTATTTTCTCGGGTTCGGGTTTTTGTCTCCGTGTGTTGTTGTCGTTGTCATGCATCTCATATCATGTCATCATGTGCATTGCATTTGCATATGTGTTTGTCTCATGCATTCGAGCATTTTCCCCGTTGTCCGTTTTGCATTCCAGCGCTTCGTTCTCCTCCGATGGTCATTTCTAGCTTTCTTTCGTGTGTGAGGATTAAACATTTCCAGATTGGACCGAGACTTTCCAAGCGGCCTTGGTTTACTACCGGTAGACCGCCTGTCAAGTTTCATACCATTTGGACTTTGTTTGGTACTCCAACGGTTAACCGAGGGACCGAAAAGGCCTCGTGTGTGTTGCAGCCCAACACCCCTCCAATTTGGCCCAAAACCCACCAAACTCTTCCCCATGTCCTAGAGCGTTCGATCACGATTGCATGGCTGAAAACCGCACCTCATTTGGACTCTCCTAGCTCCCTCTATGCCTATATATACACCCCTCCGTTTTCGGATCTTCGTCCTCCCCGAAACCCTAAAACTGCACCTCCTGCCGACGGACACGTCCGATTCGGGCCGGACGTGTCCGCCACCGCCCGCCGCAGCCACGTGTCGGTGCCCCGTTGGCTGCGCCCGCCGTCCCCGCCGCCGGCCCGCGGAGGCCCAGGTCGGGCCCTCCACCGCCCACGCCCGGG